>NW_005178445.1:0-162788 GCF_000341285.1 Galdieria sulphuraria
GACAATTTTCAAACCAAAGTTGCACTATCATCCTTTACCCGCAATCGACCATTGCGTTCCCCCATAAAACCTAATAAAACCTAATATAACTTAATAAAACTTAATAAACATAACAAAAGAAAATTGACGTTCGTGACATTACACAATTACTCTACTTTTGAAAAAGTAAAGTTATTGCAATTTTTGGTTTTCTCGGTTTATTTCTATTATTTTTATTTCTAAACTGTATCCTACTTAATTTTTTTTCGACATCTTTAATCCCTTAAATGCAACTTCTTTTTGTGTATCATCTAAAATTGTGTCTTATCGCTCACATAGATTGGTACCTATTTTGCAATTTACTCATGGTTAAAAATTAAATTTTCCGGTAATTGCATGATTCTAATCTTTTTTGTTTATGTTGCGATTAATTCTAGTTAATTATTTTTGCATCTGTGGTTTCTATTTTTAGTAACTATGCTGAAACAAAAAATTATCTTCTATTGTCCATTAAGTAGCTACTTTATTATTTATATTTTTCTTAATAAATTTTTTTTACTTTATTCAATTTATTGTGACGAAATAGAATTTACTTTGAAACATTGACATATAAGCGTTGAAAATCAAGACGGTAATAAATTTTTTTATTTTTTCAATGTTTTAATTAACTATAGTATTTTGTTAGCATAGTTTGATTAAGTTTAAAAAAGACTATTTTTGACTGAGGTTCTACTATGAAAATATAAAAATATTCCGTGAACAGTATGTCGTCAATCTTACTACCACCTCCATCTCATAAAATATAATGGAATTTCTACTTTTTATCTTCTACTTTTAAAATTTGAATCCATCTAACACTCTTCTTGTATTTTCTTAATTTCCTCAATTCAAATTACTCTGTCATTTTCATACACTGTCCTTACAGTTTTCAATACCCCTTCCCATTTCCAATTTACCCATTCTTCCCCCACCACTCATAATGATAAATCTAAAATCTAAATCGCTGTTGGGTTGGCCCCCCTTTCTTCCCAATTGGCCCGCAATCCTTCCTTCCCTCCCATTCATTTTCCCCCATGGCAATCTTTAAATCACAATTGCCCATCCAAACTTCGAATTGACCCCTCTCTAAATTTGCCCATTCTTCCTCCCACTGATTTTCCACCATACACATTTTCCAAATCACAATGGTCATGCGCATTACGAATTGACCCCTCTCCAAACTTGCCCATTTTTGCCCTTACTCATTTTCCCCCATGGCATTCTTCAAATCAAGCTTGTCTGTTTTCTTGAGTTATTTTGTCTATTTTTGTTTCTGCACTGTATCCTATTCAATATTTTTGGACATCTTTCATTCCTTAAATGCAACTTCTTTTTGTGTATCATTTAAAGTTGTGTCTTATCGCTCGCATAGATTGGTATCTATTTTGCAATTTACTGATGCTTAAAAATTAAATTTTCCGGTAATTGTATGATTCTAATCTTTTTTGTTTATGTTGCGATTAATTCTAGTTAATTATTTTTGCATCTGTGGTTTCTATTTTTAGTAACTATTTTAAAACTAAAATTATTTTCTCTTGTACATGTACTAGCTACTGTGTAATTTTTAAGTTAAAATTATTTATTTTGGCTTTATTGAATTTTTTTGCCGTAATATAGAATTTTTTTGAAAACATTGACATATAAGCGCTGAAAATCAATTCAATAATAAAATTCTTTATTAATGTTTTCAATGTTTTAATTGACTATATTAATTTTTCAGCATAGTTTCTTCAAGTTTAAAAAAGATTGTTTTTGAATCAGGTTGTATGATAAAAACATAGAAACATTGCGTGGGCAGTATGTCGTCAAGTTTACTACTATTTAAATCTTCTAAAATATGAATCAAGTTCAACATGAAATCTTCTACTTTTGGAACTTAAACTCCTCGAACACCCTTATCGTATTTTCCTAACTTTCTTAATTCAAATTACTCTGTCCTTTTCAGACACTGCCCTGACAGTTTCCAACGCCCCTTTTCATTTCCAATTTACCATCCTTCCCCACCACCAACAATAATGGCAATTTCAAAATCACATTCCGCCTCTGGGTTGGCCCCCTTTCTTCCCAATTGGCCCCAATCCTTCCTCCCACTCATTCTCCCCCATGGCAATTTCAAAATCACAATTGCCTATCCACATTTCGAATTGACCCCTCTCCAAATTTGCCCATTCTTCCCCCCACCATTTTCCCCCATGGCAATTTCAAATCACAATTGCCCATCCACATTTCGTATTGACCCCTCTCCAAATTTGCCCATTCTTCCCCTCACTCATTTTTCCCATGCCAATTTCCAATTTACATTTGCTCCAAACCCTCTCCCAATTAATTTACCCCTTCTTTCCTACATCAACACTCCCCCAAGACAATTTTCAAACCAAAGTTGCACTACCATCCTTTACCCGCAATCGACCATTTCATTCCCCCATACATACTCTCTCATCAAATGACAATTTACCAAATGCAATTCATTGTCTTTTTCAAGTTCGTACATTATTTTTTTGCAACATCCTACTTGAACCTTTTAAATATGTTTATTTCTTTGAGTAAAAAATCCTTTTTTTATACATTCTATGACTATGTACTCATTTCTCTGATAGACTGGTTTTCACGTTTAAAATTATTGATTTAAGAAAAATAATCTTTGCGTTTATGGCGTGTCTGTAGTATAGCGTGTCAAGGCAGCCTTAAGATTTTACTTATTATCATTATTTTTATTGTGTATCTTTTCAGTAAATACTTTGAAACTAAACTAAAAATTATTTATTTTTGTCAATTTAGTGGATACTGTATAAATATAGTCTTTTTAAAATTAATTCTTTTTTTGTTTTGTTGAGTTTTTTGTGATTATATAATATTTACTTTGAACATTTCATTGTAACAGTTAAAAAGTAAGTCAATGATTAAATTTTTTTTATAATGTTTTCAACGTTTCAATTAACTATATTAAATTGTCATTATATTTTCTTTAGAAATTTAATAAGAAGATTATTTTAGAGTAAAAATGTATTATGAAAGCATGGAAACAGTATGTGAAACAGTATGTAATTGAACTTTCTACTATTTCTATCTCATAAAATAAAGCTGAAGTTCAAACTTCAATCTTTTGCTTTTCGAATTGGAATTTTTCAAACACCCTTCCTGTATGGATTCTCCCAAGATTTTCAATTCACACTCAGTCCTCTTTGCACACTGTCCTCAATTTCAAATGCCCCCATTTCTAATTTACCCATTCTTCCCTGCATCCATAATGGCAATTTTCAAATCACGATCGCCTTTCGGTTGGCCCCAAATTGCCCATTTCCCCACCCATTTTCCCCATCGCAATTTCCCCTCCCATTTCCAATCCAATTTACCCATTCTTCCCTCAGCCCACCACACAATGGCAATTTCAAATCACGATCACCTTGGGGTTGGCCAAAATTGGCCCCTTTCCCCACCCATGTTCCCCCATGGTAATTTCCCCACTCTCTCCCATTCCCAATTTACCCATTCTTTCCCACCCCACACCCATAATGGCAATTTTCTAATCAAAATTGCGCAGGCCCATTTTCAATCGGCCTCTCTTTTAAAATTGCCCATCTTTCCCATTAGCAGAAAAATCACTAGAAAGTCTGTTTTGTATACTGGTACTCATCATATCATGCAGAATCAGACCCAATAGCAAAATCAAAATCTTCATTTTACAGTATACCAATATGATTCAACAGTGGGTCAATTCTGCAAACAATGGATTCAAACGAGTTTCGGTCAACGATCTGTTTACTATTAAAAGCAATTTACAACTATCAGGGAAAGAATGTGAGGATTTTCTCTCATTATGATTCTTGCCAAGCAAACTATCAACTAGCTTATCCTTTATGCGTTAAGATAAATGACTACTAGTACTAGCTGGTATTTCGTTTGTCAAACCTATTTGGGTAAATTCTTCCAATAAATCCATATGATCATTGTGCATTTGCTATTAAAGAGACTATCGACGATATATAAATACAAAGTGAAACAAAGTCTAGGATATGAATAATTCGACTTACATACGAGATAGTTTTCGTGTGCTAGTATAAAACAACTGGATGGAACAGAAGACTTATGAAAAATCGACAGACAGTATACTGTAATTCAAACAACCCATGTCATTCTATCAACACTATCCAAGCCATATTCAACTTGAGAATGCACAATGAACTTACTATTATTTATGTCTCTTGCCTTGTATAAGTCTTCTTCAATAGGTAAAACTTGTCTTTGATTCACAAATCAGCAACTTGTCTAAAGTGCATTCTTACATCGGCATGATGTGAAAGTCTGCAAGAGTGAGATCGTTTTTTCCAACTTCTTACCAATCTGAGTTTCCATACTACAAAACAAGTTATCAGTTCGTTTTTCAATCATCATAAAAAATACTCTTTCGCCTTTCTGTTTCCTGAAAAAAGAAAAGAGTAATGACTTAAGAAATTGATAGCGTACTACAATTCTTTAGTCTTGTGTCTGGCAATCTATATAAACTGTACTTTTTTATATGAATTGTTCGTGAGTCTTGAAATAACTAGCTTCACACCATCAAAGTCATTTCGTTTAGCATCTGGAACAATCTCTTCCCAGTGCAAGCTGACCAGGTTTTGTTCGTTCGTTCATAGAGCAGTTTCCATCTGACCTTGGTGTCGAAGAAAATTCATAAACTTGAGTGTACACACTTTGGTAAATTTTCTTTTTCTTCTCAGTATGGACTGTCAAGTCTACTGCTTTCTCCCTTTCTTTATACCTTGGTTTCCTTGGAAAGTTTCAAAGAGCTACAAAGTAAACCTGCTCTCTCTCTTTTTTGGTTACATGGTACTTGATTGCTTTAATATATATACATATATGTATATGTATGTGTGTGTTTAGAGCGATATAGCCTTGACACCTTTTTGTTGAGTTTAAAAGAAACAAAAATTGAGTCAATGATAGATAGGATGTATATCTAATAGCTTTGCAATTGTTAAAAACACTAAATATTTTCCAGTCAAACAAAAAGGTAGTCGGAACAACGAATTTCGGAATCTCTATGGAAAAAAAAAGACAATGAAATTTGATAAACAATTGGCAATGTAGGTCAACTGAATAAAAGCCAGTGAACAAAGAATTCGTGAAATGTATGGACCAGTCCATTCTCAAACGAATAAAAATATGCGAGTAGTAAACAGAAAGCTTTATAAATAAATGAATGGGATGTAACTTTATGTAGTTTTCATTTATGAAAAGCCTACTAAAAGATATTTATTGGAATCCTTTTATCCAGAATAAGGTAAAGTAAGATCGTTGGCAACTTGAAACGAAACAATAATTATGGTGCTTCTTATCCTATTGCCAATTACCAAAGGACTGCTAGTCAGTTGAAAAAAGTCCATATCAAATATACAATACCTCAAAATGACTACTATTCGACAATCAAACCCTTTCCAAATTTTTGCAAGGTTTTCTTATTTCTTTCACGGAAACAAAAAACCATTTTACCTTTTAAATTCCAAAGTCTAAACTACTTCGCAGTTGTACGAGACTGAAATTTACGATTGACACAAAGTTATGAAACAGTATCAGAGGATCTCCTAGGAAATGAAAAAGTACACGTTGACTTTGTCAAAGTTCATAAAATCGTTTTCTTTGTTAAGGCATACAAATAAGTACCTTCAAATAGGTATTTCAAACACATTTTAACAGGAAACAATTGTGCTCAAAATTCGAATTTGCGAGAAAAAACAGAGATAGCATTTATCGAAGGAAAATTTGCAAAAAAGAATGACACCTAGTGTTTTTCTGTTCATAAAGGTGTAGAACCATACATAAAATGGTGCGAAAATGAAAAAATAACACTTGAGCTTGTTTCGAAAAACTCCATACAATAAAACTAATCGTTCAATAAATAAAAGTTTTATCTATAACCATCTCATGGATCATTTCAACCGTCTCTCTCGATATCTTGTTACATTCAAAATAGCTTCCTTGAAGAACAGTCTTGTAAAAAGTGGAAAAAACAGTGCGACACCAACTTTGACTCGAAAGACGTTGTTCATATTTTTTTACCTTTTCCATTTTCCCATAAATATATAGTTTTATACATTTTGTTTCACTCGCTCATTTTTGCACAGAGTTTTCCCGTCTTCTAAAACTCAAAACGCTTCATCTCCTTATAAAAGTCAACTCAAATTCCCAAGTTTCATTTCTTCCATAGTCTTGAGCCTATAATCCAACACTATCGTTTCTATATAGCCCCTTTCCTATCCATTCCAACATACAAAAAACAAAATTGTAAATACAACATACGCTGGAGCAGGCTTGTATATTCTTCTCTCAACGAAACGAAACAAACACGCTCTTTTCTAGTTGCTTTCTTTTGAACTTTTCAAAAAGTTTCCTATAGACCTCTGGTGGTGAGATCCCTTCCATTGCTGATGTCATTCAGCAATCCAACGTCTATTGATGTGGACATTACGTTAAACCAGATAGTAGTAAACAATAAATAAACCAAGAATATGCAGCAAATTTTTCCATTTATTGTTTGACAGAAACTATTCGAGATACTTTTCAACAATTTCAATGGCACTCTCGCTTGTGTTTTCAAGTCTATGATGTCAGTAACTATAAATCGATTGGAAGAAATGTTGAACAATTCCTGGAAATTTTTCTGGGTCTCACCTGTAATGTATCTACTTTATCTTCTTCGATTGACTCCAACATACATATTCGTTTAAAGTGTATACCTCTTCATAAAACTCAAACAGCATTGCTACGGCATGAACAGGATCTTTTTTTTAACCATTCCTCGACTTTTAAAAGACAAACTAGTACCTAATAGAACCTACATTCCAAGACTTGTGCTCTCAAACAAGATGCAACAGAGTCGCTCTAAAACTAGTCAATAAGGTCTTGGACAGATTGTTCAAAGCACGTCGAGACGCATTCATAAAAGTGTGAAAAGTCAAATGGTCAAAATAAATAAATGTGACGATACAGAATAAACAGATGGACTTGGAGAAAGAGCCGTCGAGGAGGAGTCTTGTCATTTGAAAGAGTCGGTTTCTTGGTGATCCATCAATGTTTCTTGTACAATGTCCAACCTGGCTTGCGTCTCTTCTTGAAAAGCTGGGACAATAGCCAAAACATTAGGTTGGGTATTATACAATGAATAAGTCTCCTTGATTACTGCTAGACCTTTGAGGACAATCTCTCCATTGTTATCGGTAATAAATGTACAAGTTGTTTTTGGCTTTACACGGCATCTTTTTGCAACGTCTTGAATGCTGCTCTCTGTGTTTTCAAGAAACTGAGTGAATCACAAAATATCTTTACAAAACAACTTGAGGTGTTTATCCATTTCTGTGGAGTGTTGATATTACCTTGGGAACCAGAAAAGGAAACCAAAAAAGGATTTCATCTATTCCCCAAAAAAAAGGACAGAAAGATTGATTGGTTTTACAATGAAACAATCAGTCCAAAAAAAAGGATAAAAAAGCTGCAACACTATGTTCAACCAGCTGTATTGCGTTCAACAGACTCGACACAACCAACTGGTAACGAGTCTCCGATATGGATGACAACACTCTCTCAAACTATAGGAGAGAATGGGCATGTAATGTCATCAAGGTTTTGGGTAAACATGGGAAAAGACTGTTTCCAACTTGATGATGGGTAAGAATCAACAAGGTAGGGAATTCTACAGTATAGCAATCTTATGAGAAACCAATGCCAAGTCTTGTTGCCTCATCCAAAAAGCAACCAACAAAGATTGACAAATTTGCAGAGAGTTGGTATGTAAAGACGTTATTGAAGCTTCTATTGTATTTGATCGTAAAGGCTTTTTCATGAAATAGTTGCAAAGAAGAAAATGCTTCATAAAGCGAATTGACTCTTTTTCGTTGCAAGTGATTTCTTGGATCTGGTACTTGAGAATAGCCAACCAACATCATGAATTGATATTTGAGTTTGTAAAAGGAGATATCAAGTTGTTAAGGAATATGTAAAGGTGATTTCGTGGAGACTTGTTCAAAGGAAGTCTCACAAATGTAGGGGTACAGTACGCTTATTGTATGGATGATTTGAGGGAATAGTAGGGGAATATTGTCCCGATGTAGGGGCACTGTTTGGAGAGTGAAACATACTTTTATAAGTATCACTTGAAGACAATCTAGTAAAACCAAACCTATCTCCAAGGCTGTAGTTGCTGCACTTTTTCGTACAGACTTTAACAAGCCCTTGTCGTTGACGACTAGAACACAGTTCTTGGCTATGGACAAGACTGTACTCCAATCCTTCAAGTATGGTTATGCTTCAACAGGTAAACAAAAAGTTTTCAAGGGTTCTTTTCTTGTGTTTCTTGGGTGTCTTTGTCTCAAGGTTCCGCAAAGACTTGAGCTTCGAGAAGGACAACTTTTCTTTGACTTTTACTACTTGTAGCTTTGTTCAATGTCTTAGTAACCCAAACGATGATATCATTCAACTGGCTATTCAACTCAATATCACTTGTGTTTTTCCAAACTCGTTACTCTCAAGGGTACTTGTCCATTTTTAGAGAGTCATTTCAAACAATATTGAGATGGAACCTAAAAATGTTACAGACTGTAATTTTGCTGAATTGAAACGTATTGTTTTGTTATGGTGATTCAAAACAAGTTCTTTTGAAAAGAGTAAAAAAATAACCATTTTTTGTCATTCTTCTCTTCTTTTGCATAGAATGTGTCTTTAAAGCAATGGCTCTTAATGTTTCGTTATCAGTGTGGAAATCAAAGTTAACTTTCTTGGAATGATCTTTTACTGTTTCAAATGGCTTTATTGATTTTTACACACACTGTCCTCAATTTCAAACATCCATAATGGCAATTTCCAAATCAACACAATCGCCTTTGGGTTGGCCCCTCTTCAAATTCCACAACCATTTTCCCCCATCGCAATTTCCCCACTCTCCCATTTCCTCCAATTTACCAATTCTTTCCCACCTCACACCCATAATGGCAATTTTCAAATCAAAATTGCGCGGGCCCATTTACAATCGGCCACTCTTTCCAAATTGCCCATCTTTCCCATTAGCAGAAAAAATCAGTAAAAAGTGTGTATATTGGTGCTCAACATATTACGCAAAATCAGACCCAACAGAAACAACAAAATCTTCATTTTTACAGTATACCAATATGATTCAACAGTGGGTCAATTCTGGAAACAACAGACTCAAACGAGTTTCGGTCAACGATCTGTTTAGAATTTGAAAGTAATTTACAACTATCAGGAAAGAATGTGGGGATTTTCTCTAGCTATGATTCTTGTCAAGGAAACTATCAACTAGATTGTTCTCTGTGCATTTAGATGAAAGAATACTAATACTCGTTGGTATTTCGTCTGCCAACTCTACTTGGGTAAATTCTTCCAATAAATCCATACAATCGTGAAGCAATCGGTATTAAATAGACTATCGAGGATATATAAATACTATATGAACCAAAGTCTAGGGTATAACGACTCTTCTTATGGGACAGAGAGTTTTATAGTGCCATGATAAAGGACCTTGATGAGCTAAAGAACTCGTAATAGACAGAAAACCCAGTGTGGCTCAAACAACCCATTTCATTCTATTAGCACTGTCCAATCCAGTCCGTATTCAGCTTGAGAATGCACAATGAAACTACTCCTATTTGTATCACTTACCTTGTATATATCTTTTTCTATGGTACAACTTGTCTTTGACTCGCAAAACAACAATCTGTCTAAAGTGAATTCTTAGATCACCTTTTTGAATAGAATTGACCAACTACTATTCCTCAAATACTGGAATCAGTCAATTTCACAAGCCCAAGTGCAATTATTTGTCACTTGATGAATAAATAGGCTAGTATGACACAAAACAATCAATCATTCAATCAATGAATCAACACAAACCAAACTAAATTCTTCATCCATAAAGATAACAAAGAGTCTGCTGTGAAAGGCACCCTGTACTAGTAAAAGCTGTACCAGGTTATCAACTTGATTTTGTAATAGCTTAATATAACAAAGGTAAGGGACAACTTTTTTCACCAAAGGAAGTAAACGGACATAACCATATGTCTCAGCATGACTTGAAGTACTAACAATCAAAGGTTAGGATCAAAGTGCTTCTTCGTCAATCTTCTCAAGTTGTCGTGTGGATTCAAATCTTTCAAACAACATAAAACCGAATGTTTGCGTTCTTCTACTTAAAATGGGAATGATCTCTAAAGTTGCTGAGCATACAGTTCCTTTCAGTTGAGTTGAATTGCCTCGTATGAATATGATTTTGTAGTTAGCTGCGACATTATATATGTCCCACTATCAAATCGATCCTTGATGAAACAGATTGGTGACAACTGGGTTCTATCAAAACTGTACAATTCATAGCCATAAAACTTGATAGTCTCAACGATACCAAGGCTTTTATGAACTAAGTTACAGGATGAGCTGTATGATAAACAGTGAAAAAAAAGCTAAGGGTAAATTCAAATAGCATATAATAGGTACTCCTCAAATACAGTATTCATAAGAAAATATGAATTCAAATGGACAAGGTCAAGTCGTTCTATTTGACACCAAGTTCAATACAAAAGTGGCCAGGATAGATTACAGTCCCTCTTTCTGCAACTTAAAATCGAGCTTGTCTTTAGGCATGAATGATATGACAGAAACCAATAATATTCTATTTATGACGAACTCGTGCAATTCTATAGGTAAGGCTCCGTGAATAAGAGAATGAAAGGTGCTTAAAGAAAAAATAAATTGCTCTTAATCCGACATTGTTCTGATTCTCTCAAGCAAAGCACCTGGCTTATTCACTAGTTTGATGGTTGATTGCCCTGTTTTGCACAGTCGCTTGTTTCTCCACTCAATACAGTTTAAACTCGATTCAACATAGCCGAAACTATGATCCTGAAAAATCAGTTGAATTTAAACTGATTCCTGGAAACTAGCTCATATCCCTATTGTCTCTAGTCTTGTCGATTAGATAGAAAAATATATCCGTTCCACAATTCAAGAACGTATTGAGTTTTTAATATACACAAAGCGAGTGGTCGTAAAACACCATTCACAATTCTAAATAAATGACGAACTATAGAAGAAATGCTATGTTCACGACTCTTCGAGAACAATGGTGTAGTGAGAAGTGCTGTCCTATTTCTTCCAAGAGTTGCTGTTATTGTTGTCGTAAAATGTGCAAATCAGATAGTAAATTCTGCTTTTATGATCATTTCTGCCAGTTTATACCAAGACCTCAATGATTTTTGCAATGGAAATAAATACAAGCAACTTTCTTCCGGTCAAGTTGTTGATTGACAAAGATGATTGATTAGTTCGAATCTAAAACCATTCGTCGAGTATGATGAGGAGTGATATCCTCCTTCATGGAATAATAGTATCGAGATCGAGTTGAATCATAAACTTAATATTGTTCTTCCTATAAATGTTGTTGTCTACACTTTCCAAACCAGTAAAGAAAGTCACAGCTATATAAACAATAAATATCTACAGAAATACAAATAACGATTCTGCAAGTAAGAATGTATATTCCTTGCTTTATTCTACACTTTGCCTTTTCGAATAGAAATTTGATTGCCTTCTATCAGTGAGAATTGTATGATATTCATTTTAGATAAAAAAAAGAAGGAAGAAGAAGAATAAGGGGAGTGTGAAAAGCATGAAGAATGCCTAAAGTAATCAGGTCTTTAAAGCATTGGGCAATTTGTAACGATTGGGGATGCCTTGAAATAAAAAACCATTTTGTTTCAACAGCCTACTTCTTATTTTATCGTGTGCGAGTACCGGTCATGCATATCAGTAGAATGGGTAAACAAAACAAAGTACCATAAACGTTCTACTTCTACCAGTATGAGGTACTAGTAGGGAATACTTTTTCTACTAGTGACTACCAGAATATCGTTGATGTTTCTAGTGAGAATCAAAGTCAAGGCTTTTGGCTCATGACACTATCTCTGTAGTCTATTGAACTAGGAAGCCATTTCTTTATTTTTTCACTTTATATCTTTCACCATCTATTTTCTTCCAAAGCAAATTGTTGTATTCTTTTGTTCAGCGAGTTGTATAAAAGTTGAAATGAAAGGAATCATTTTCTTCATCTTGTACTATAAACAACATTTCAACATGACAAGAAATTCAATAGCTTGTATCAGCAAGGTTACGTTGCTTCTTTTTGCGGCTCGTTTGTGACCAATCGTCTACAATCTAGTTAAATCTTGTTCTAAATCAAATGATTCTGTAGTCTATGAATAACATAGCTTATCGCTGTTATACTTTTTTACAATGAAAGTTCAGTTTTTAGTGTTCAGTAATTGTAACTTTCTTGAAAACATAAGATAACAAGATGATGACTACTCTCCGACCAGTCAATAGAAACAAGCAATAGACTTTTAACACGATGTCTTTATCCAAAAAGTAATGATTCTATGACGCAAGTTGAGCTTGGTACCAACGCAGCAAAACGAGAACGTGCTACACCAATATTGATAGGAACAAGTGAATTCAAACAAAGCCTCAATTGAATTCCGTACAAATACAAGAATAGTAGAAGCTGATTGATCTATGCTCATCAATAGTAACATGTTCTCAATATTCTAGAAACAAATTGTCATTCAATATGAAAGTCAATCCACAAATGTACCAAAATTGAATTATGGCCGACCACCAGTCCACATAGTGCAAACAGCATACAAATATCAAGGGAAAAATTGATGCAATGCAGCAATTCGGACCCTTACCCAGTGATTCTCGAATAAATTGATCTTCAACTTGATTCTAAGTAACCCAAATAATAGTCTGCAAATCATCCTTTTAGAGTAAGGACTAGAATACTTTAGGCAAATCGAGATAATCTTCAACAATTCGACTCTGAATCAAACATACAGGGAACCTAAAGACCACATAAAACACTGCTTCGAATATAAAGACTCTGTACATACAACAGCAAGATTTCAAGTGCAAAGATACAAAGTCTTTATCAACTCGACAACTACTAGTCAATAAAGTATCAATTCTACCTTAAAGGAGCCATCTTATACAAACACTATCTAACAGAAACTCTATTGGATAACCCAACGTCCACATAATGACAATTCAAACAACTCTCTCTTAGATAACCCTAAAAAGATAACAAAGTATATTAGTCTTGCTATCAAACAATTGATTTTCAATGAAAACGTTGATTCAACTTTTTGTGCATCGACTTGTGCCGTTATCTTGCCTAACACATTGACTCCATTCATTACTAAGGCTATATTTCAATAGCCAACTTTAAACGTTTCTAACAAGCAACGCATTAAAATGCGAATACTTGAAAAAAGACTGAAATCTGATTCCTGATTCTTCTCTACCAAACGAATATACAGTACCCAGCAATGCATGGTTGGAACGAAATGATACAACTAAAAGTACTTCAAAACAAGTAATTATGAATTGAATCAAATACAGTGCAACATATATATATCTGAACAAACAACTAGTTAATATCAAAATATATAAACTAGTAGTAACATATTCGTGGCACTGCAAAGATACAATACAATTCATCGCTTGAGTAGATTCGCGAAGCTATCTAGGATGAAATGATCAACGAAAACGTATCCATTATCGCAAATAGAGTGCAAGTATCGCGGAGGAATAATTGGACACTCAAACACTACCAAGTTTTTCTCAAACCAAGTCCTCAGCTCCCTAGTCCTCGGTATCCTTAGTAATAACACTAATACTAATACTATATGGAAAATAGCTTTTCTCGGAATAAGGACTAACTCGTTCGATAAATTCAGTATAATCTCTAAGAATTCAAAAGTTGAATCAACCATAGAGGACATTTCACTAACTTATGAAACAGAATTTCATCTTGATGAAATATTCAACTAATAATCAAAAAATAACCAACTCCTACACAAAAAGTCATCTTAAATGAGCAGTATCAAGAAATATCTTACTTTCTTTCCAATGAACAGTAAATCATTGAATTCAGTATACAATTCAAGTAATATAAAACAGTAACCAGTTTCTAAATACATTGAGAAGGAAGAAACCAAATAAACCTTTTCTTACGTATCTAATAGAATAATTATGCCATATCCCCTTGAGATTTAACTAGAAGTGGTAAGATTCAGAGTACTCTAAAGCAAGTGATTATTACTTCCTTCAATACAGCTATAACCAGAATTGTTTCGGATATCACACTAAAATAAGATTCAAACTCAACTCATAAATAGAAACAAGGTATTATTCGTACGGCATAAATACATTGTCATTTATCACTTGAATCAATTGTGAAAGAAGTCCAAGATTAAGAGGTGGATGATAACCACCAAAGGTTGTAAAAAGTTCGAGCATCAAAGGATACAATAAAAGTCCTGAAATTAGAACATGACTATCAATTTATGTTCTGCTGCTACTTGTGTAAAAATCACAGAATTGATTCTGCTTTTTGTGAGGATCAACCTCAAAATCTATAAATCATAGATCTGATATTTTAACCCCGTGAAGCCAGGGACGCATTGATTCACTTCCTTTCCTTGAATTTCTTTCAACTGACCCTTCTATATTCTTTCATTGAAAAGTATATACTATGTAAAACATAAATTTTTGTCTTTTATAACAATTCATAAGAATAAGGGAAAACAACCAGTAGGTCGTACTAGGACAAGTTCAATTTCGATTCCTTATCCTTATCAGCTAGATGACTACTCCATATGAAGCTGGTCTTAGGGTCGAAGAAGTAAGATGGAATTGTTCTGAAGCATAAATAGTCAAAAGGTTTAGTTTCGACATAAGAACATTACAATGTATCAAGATAAATAAGTAGTAGATTCAAGATCACAGAAAACAGTATGTTGTACACTTTCATGATACTGCAAGTTCACTTGTCAAAGATTACTTGATTCAACTGACGAAATTGTCTCGAACTGATTATTTGGAGTTACCCATCCCTGCAGATACCACAAAACTATCACGGGACAAAGAGATTCTTTGTAATCGGGATTTCCAATGAAAAAAGCTTCTGAAAGGTTGTACGTCGACGTTTTAAAAAATGAAATGACGACTAGTTGCTTCATCATACTATCATGAGGTAACAAACAAGTTCATTTCAAGAATCAAAAGACAAAGATTAGTCTCAAACAGGTACAAGCAAAATCGAAAATCGACCAGTAAAGTAACTCGATACCCTATTTGTTGTTCAAAATCAGGACCGTATATAGTTATACTGAAAGTAATGTACAGGAATAGCCTGTAAGTGTGCAAATAATACCCTTTTATTTTGTAAAGTCAACAATAAAATTTTCCTTTATGGTAAAAAATAGGTCAAATTCGTACTTTTATGACAAAAACTATTATTAATATTCCATGTACTACTAACCAATAAACTATAACTCTCTCGTTGTTGTTGTTGTCGTTGCTGTCAGTTTACAATTCCAAGTAAATAAAAAAATTGCAATTCTCCACTCATGCCAACAACGAAGAAAACAGTAAAAGATAGAAACACAAGTCATTCTCTTTGTAGAATTGATGACTATGCCATACTGTACTAGGCTCGGGCTAATATTTGTTGTTGTTGCTGTTCTGGTTGAATTTCAAGTAGTAACGAACGGTTTGATTTTGCTCAATAATCGAAAAATGTTTTAGGTCCGTGTCAATGTATTTGCAAACTACTTTGTTCGTCTGCATATGCTTTCTAGGAATTGTATACCAAAAGCTGGACTTTATCTTCAGAGTCAAACCAAAAACTCTAGTCGGACACGATGACATCAATATGTACACTCGTATAACATTGTACAAGTTCAACCAATCCTTCATGAGTTTCTTTCAGAGCTACTTTGTATACTATCCAAACGCAAGCTGTTTGCACAAAATGTGAAGTTTCCTTTTCACTTTTTGACAGCTACAACTACCACTACTTTCAACAGCATGACTTTCAGTGTGTTGAAATGAAAAAAAGATCAGCAGCACTCTTGACACGGCAAATACTGTTAAACACAAGTCGCCTTGTTTCCCATTCACACCGTACTACTACTGTTACCCTCCTCTTCAACTATATAAGGACCAAAGACGATTTGCAATAGATGCCTTTCAGAAACAGCAGCAATACTGGCTTCAACACTATCACTCTTACGACTTACATATTCTTAAGACAAAACTTAACTTTTGGTAAACCCAGTAATTCAAAAAAACAAAGGCGTTTCTCGAAAACGGACTAATAGCTACAGTCGCCATCGTCAAAACATTTTACCCAGGTGAACACAACCAAGACTTTCAACAGTGCCCTTTCCCCTGCTTTATTTCATGGTTCCCAACAAGGTGAGTATACTTTGAACTAAAAACTGTTCCCTTGCTTTCAAAATACAAGTATATTCAGCTTTCGTTATCTAAAGCCCCACATCCATAATATTTCAAAAGACATACTCGAATCAATAGAGAATTGATATAAAAGCACAACAATACAAACAACCATTAAAAATAAGCAATGATGGACTCAAGACTTTCCTATGCTATCCTGAGAAATGCCTGTTGCAGAGTTACAGACCGATTACTACATCGTGAAAAGAGTCATATAGAAGACAAGGAAAACTAGCATACGGAAAATAATGCTGTGTACTGAACAAAACACTCAACGGAGAGTCTAACTGCTTTCTTGCAGAATATCTTTGAAATATCAACCCAAGACTGATTCTCAACAATCGACTACAAGACTAGACTATCAACTGCTAATAAATACGCAAAAATGCTCTCAAACAATTATCGACAAAAATAAACAAACTTGCGAGACAACTAATTGACTAAAGTACCAAAACTCAACCACAGCTTAAACTCCTTTGTCTTTGCTCTCTTCTCGACAACGCTAATCTCAAATTTCCATACAAGACCAAAAGTGAAATAAAAACAAGTGTTGCATAAAGTATATAAATTCCAAAGAGATAATAAAAGTTGAAAATACTAAAAGAAACTACAGTCTACGTGGAACTCAGAGCACAAGAATCGATGGATCGTTATAAAAGAAACATTTGAACGGCTTAAAAAAGAAACGTAGATAATAGAAATTCACTTGTCCAACTAAAACAAACGACGAATTCGCTTTAGAAATTAAAGTCTGAAAAGTTTCACTAGCAAACTTGAATCAAGTCCACAGCCTTGACAACACTCACTGAGCCTTCCCCTTCATCCAACAATCAAACCATTGTGCTACTTTCTAATTGGATTGTTATGAGAAGGATCGCTTTGTATTGTCTCCTTTCACTGGAGATATATTATTTTAAGTGACTAGTGAGTTTTATGAAAGAAAATATTCCACTTGGAGATATGTAAAAAGGTTCCGGAACAATAAGTGTGCTAGATACAATCAATCTCACATCTCAGTAATGTTGTGAAACGAGAAAAACAGTGTCGTAACAAAGGTCCTCTCAACTCCCTAGCGACAATGTAGCCTTTTAACAGAGTTGAGTTTGATCAATCTTGTCTCTGCAAGGTAAATTTCAAAATACTTGTGACCCTATTTTGATAACAAATCAAGAACGGGTTTTGCTACAACCAGTTTTTGACTCGTTCTCGATCTGAGAACCTTTCTTTGTTGGTCACTCAAAATTAAGGAAAACTCCATAAAGGTGTAAAATGGTCATTTTCCAATTTCAATGACACTAACTCTGTTTGGCTTGCATTGTGAGAGCTAGAACCTTCCCTTCCATGCAAATTACGCTCAAGGAACAATCTTGTTCGATTACGAGTTATAAAGAAGAACAAATCGTATATTCAACTCTAGAATTGGAAAGTATACAGAGGACAGGACGATAATAAAAAACTGACCAAAGGTTGGGAATACTTTTGTCTAGACACAAATTCGTACATAAACTACTTACGATAAGGAGGATCGAACCTCAAACGATTCAAGGCTATTGGTTCGTTCTCTACATAAACAACTTGTAGAGAGTTTTGACTAGTATAACAACAGTAAGAGTGGTGATGCTTTTACTTCTCCTTGCACATATATTTCAAGATTCACCTTTCTTTTTTACTTTGCCAAGAGAGATGAAAGATTCTTATTTTTCCATTGTTTCTACGTTTATATTCTTTTCTTTTCACTAGGAGACGAAATTGATTCAATATATTCAAAAGAACAAGACCTTTACCGGTTTGGATAACAACCAAAATATCATTTAAGATTTGACTCTGCAAAGGAATCAGATAACTTGTTTTATTTTATTCTGCTGAATATTGCTTGCGAGTTGACGACATTTTTATTCTTTGTAAAGCAACTTGGATAAGAAAGCGTTTCTCTTCTTTTTCAAGTTTGACTTGTCCCTAGTAGTAAAGAACATTCCTTCTATTGATAGTCCCGTTTTTTATACCAAACGTTGGGTTGTCTTTGATTCTCGTTACCAATATCCAAAAGGAAGCCTCTACTAGTGTACCCATCAGGTTATACTTCTCAAGAGTCTTCTTTCAAGTGCCTAACGCAAGGAACTTTTGTATAGTGACTCAATTATTCAATGAGCTGATGGTTGAGAGTGGAAGAAGAATTAGGACTCAACTGCAGCTGAACAAATCGTTCTTTGAATATGCAGAGCTTTTAAAAGTTTTACCTTTTTTTATATTGGAAGAAATAATAGCCCTCTTGGAGTTATATCGTTCCTAAAGCAGCTTTGTACTCTTTATAGTTTGCTTTCTTGTATATCTTTAAAAGTTGTGGTTTTTACAAAGTTTACCGTACAAGAGGATGCAGCAAAAGCCTTTAAACAGAAACAGTCATGTTTACCTTCAAAAACACCTCAAATGTATAGTCGACTACTGAGGAGAAAGAATTCAAACTATGATTCAAATGCTATGCAATGACAATCGATAGAATAGACTCAATTCGACTGAATTGAATTTTTCTTGAAAATATCTTTTCTCCTCTTAACAGAATCCACAGTATCAAATGCCACTATTTTCAGAGGAAAAAGAAACAGGAGCTATTGACTCTTACAGAAATTGAGTATTGATGATACACTTGTGTGAGTCAATGTTGTTTCTGAGATTTGATAACACAACGAGATATTTTGGATCCTTCTTTGCGCATTTGTTTTGGTTTGTCTTTTGCTATCATCAACCTTTGTAGCTTTAGTGATAAGCTGCTACTTGTCATGATATCGTAAGAAAGGAATTTGATGATTGCTGAGAATAAAACACTGCTATGCTTGCGGGTTTCTGCATTTCTACTAAATAATATACTTCAACTGGAGCTTTTGAATAGACTACACAAGAGAATGACTTGGTTCATAATCTAGATCCGTGTTTTGAAATGAAGCAAAAGTGACGTAAAAACTGTTCCATAAAATACAGAAAATCTAGAGAGAGACGTCTACGGAACAAATTCTTCATGAACAATCTATATTACTCGGAACTCTCATGACTACTCTCGAAAATTCTGAAAGAAACGTTCTTATCTATGTGAGAATGGGCCATGTTTAATAGCTTTATACTCTCAAAGAGCATAAAAAACTTGTGAAATAAACATTGGCTTCCTTCCAATCCTTCTTGTACCCTATGAGAGTTGCCATTATATTAGCATACGAGAATAAAAATATCGATAGCTGAAAAAGCCATATTGATCGTTCTTCCATAGTTCAAATCATCTCAGTCCAAGCCATAAAGGGTATGACATAGTCATCAGTTGATAAAGAGAAGAAGTTGGATTGGTATCCTTTACTATTTTCCTTGTTGTTGTTGTGACCGACAAACAATCAATTGTTCATTTATTTATATTTGTACTCCGAAATAAACAGAAGATTGTTTCATTTCACTTTGGCGATGGCGAGTTTGGATGACAAGTGGAAAGCTGTGGACAACTTTGAGTCTGTTGTGGTAGTAGATCGTGAAAGAGATGTTGTTCGAGTGACAAAAGAACTGTATGATCTTCATAGCAACAGAGAACAACTCAGGGGTGTAACAAGTAGTTGCAACTATCGCTTGACGATACCATTCGCTCCGCACATGTTCGGTTCTGGCAAGACGACCTTTGCCCGAACCTATTTGGAGTTGGTGCAAAGGTTTGGTGAAACTTCCCTGTCGACGTTTGCTTCGGACCCTTCGAGGAGAACCTTTTTGGAGAAGCTGAAAAGGGCTTCATTGCTCTTTGTGGATTTGAGGAAGTTGGAGCCCACAGAACCGAAAGAACGAAACCTGAAGTGGGCAGTCTACTATTTGTTAATAAAGGCTGCCTGCTCTCAAGTTGGCGCGGAAATTTTGCGAAAGAAAGAAGCCTTCGAAATGGTGGACATGGAACCCTCCAACCTAGTTCCACTCTTACGAGATATACTAAGGATTCCTTCCGATCAATATCTTTTGTTGGCATTTGATGAAGTTGGTGTTTTGGATACGAATGGAATTCTTTTTGAACTGGAGAAGAATGACAAAGGTGTGGTTCGACCTTACAATGACTTTTTCGGTATCATTAGTCAATTGTGCAAAGAACCCGACTTGTTTTTTATAGTTGTTGGGAAAAGCAAGGGTTTAAGTATTAAGAATGATGTGGCTTTTGGGCTATCAAGAGTTATACTACATTTTATCCCTTTATCACCTTTGGACGCTTCCAGTATCGTTGAATTCCTTGAAAAGACTCTTCTAAAGACACCTACTCAAGAACCAGTTTGTAATGTCTTATGTAGTTCTTCATTTTCAGTAAATGAATTGGCAGATTCGTTATTGGAATGTACAGGTGGAGTTCCTGGTTTGTTGACTCGTGCAGTAAATATGCTTCTGAATTATATAAAAACAAGAAACCAGCCTTTCATATCGAAAGAAGAATGTTTGACTTGTATGAATGACTACAATTTCCGAAGAATTTGTGCTGAACCATTTGTGGAACGAATATTGAATTTGGACGAAGATAGAAAAAGTGTTTTTGATATACTATTGATGATGGCACTTTATCGTATACCGTCTAAAGTAGATGACAGATTGACATCGGAGTCCTATCTATATGATGCAGTCACTGAAATGGGATTATATCGATATCCTATTGACCAGAATACTTTCCAAATCCTAATTCCGAAAGTATTTGTTGTAATCTTCAAGAACGACCCTTCCATATCTTCTTTGGAAAAGATACTTCTTGGATCACTTGATGTAGAACCAGTAGATTGTTTCTTCTATTCAAAGTGTCGTGTATTTGAAGGAATTGTTGCTTTACGACTAGTTTTGATGTTGTCTTCAAAGAATCGAAATGAGTTGAGGGAATTGTTGGGTCAATTGTCTCCAATATGGAAACAAATGAAACTTCCAATCAGTACAACATCACCTATTCACTATATCAAGTCTGTTGTTAGTTCTACAGAAACAAGAAGTGAATCGAACAAGAGTCGAAGAACTTTTGCCAATACTGAATGGAATAAAATTATTCGAGAGACACTTTATTTAGAGACTATTTACATTCCTTTGGACGCTACTTCTCATAGTCCTGATATTATATTCAAATTACAATCTCCTGTGGAACCCAAAGTTCTTACTGTTGGAGTTGCATGTAAAGGACGTTGGAGGTCGGAAGGAATTGGCTGGTCAGATATTATAGATGAAGCCAAGAAATTTTTAGATCCTGTTTATGATCAAGTCTTATCCAGTGCAATGGATTATCATCATTGTATGCTTATTATCGTTAGTACAAAGTTATCATTGAATGTTTCTAATGAGTTGGGTAATCAGAGTCGTTGTTACTCCAGTGGAATGTTTATTAGAAATGATTCGTTCAAAGTACCTGATAACTGTGAACTTGTTATTCTTTGTGAAAGAGATGTCCAAATGCTGATTGACGAAGAAATATTGAATGGACTTGAAAGAGCATTTCATGTTCCTCATAATCCTACTTTTTGGAACTTGGGACTAAAACTACTTCATAAAATCCGTAACAGTTTCTTAAGTTGGCAATAGATTCTAACTCAATCCTTCCCTTTGTTTTGAAGAGCAAATAAACTTTTTTTTGTATGTTTGAAACTTGGTTACAACTTATTTGCTTGTCTTTTGGACACCATACAGTCTTCCTTGAAAAGAGTTTATTAGTTGGCTTTCAAGGCTGGCTTATAATCGTTTCGTGTCAATTTGCAATAATATTGCAGAGTTGTAACAATGATTCAAAATGAATAGACTATACATACATACATGTTGATACAACTAGAATGAAAAATATCCTTTCTTGTCCAAATACTTAGTAAAGTGGTTACCCAAAGAATATCTCAAAACATTCTTCAAGTGTCTGCTATGTTGTCTTTCTAGCCTGTTGAAAAAAGAACAGTAACTTTTTTACTATAATTTTCAAAGACTGAGACAGAAAAAGGTTGTTTGTACATTTCACTTGGACTGTCCTTCTTGTCTTTTGTTAACTGAATAGAAGAGAGTTTTCCTCGGTTTTAGACCAAACGAAGGGAATGGCAGCAAAAACTTGAGGCTTCCTCTAACTTGAGAACCTGCACTGCGGTCTAAAAAAGAGTTTTAGCTTCTTGAAATTCGATAAAAGTTTAGATTCCTTTCGTTTTTATGTGTTTTTTTCAAACTGCATTTCTAGCCTTAGAATTCATATAAATGGCTCCCACAAATATGAAACTTGTTGGATCCAAGAGAAAACATAGCAAAGGTAAGAAAAAATACTAAAAAAAGTATTTTAGTTTGCAATTCAAACTCTATCTCAAAAGTACTAACAACACTATATATCCAAACTCTGTTTTAGTGAATTAGACTAAAAACTCACCGACTCTTAGATAGGGAAAGTAACCCGGTTGCAAAGATGATATTCGATATAAAAAATTTCGTTTGACTATCAATAGAACAAGAGACATCTTAAATGAATCTACCCATGTGACAAACAGAGAAAAAAACTTTCTATTTCAGAAAATCACTATTTACAGAGGAGTTCTATTTATATTGCATTGCAAAGGACAACTTTGAGAGTGGAACAGAATTGTTTCTAATTAGTCAAAGGAAACCATATCCAATCTTCAAGTATTGTCATTCCACAACAATCACTTGACAGATAACTTAGGAACTACAAAGTCTCTCAGTCAAGAGTCATGTTGGGTAAAAGTTCTTCAATATGGAGTGGCTTTCAGTTGGAGAATTGCTGAAGCTTTCAAGTTGGTACACTACTCGACCTTGACTCAAGTATGAAAGGCTTCTTCTTTAGTAAAACAATTTTTTGGCTCAGTCTTTTGCTCTTTTTTCAGCATCGATATGTGCAAAATGAACGGTTATAGTGACTACATTTGAAGCCTTTATTGATGTCCTTATATAAGACATATTCACAACTTTTTAAAGTCGAACAAAGGATAGACAACTTGTGTAGCTATTACATCAATAATGGCTTGTATTTAATGATAAGTCAGTATGACAATCTACATAATACACTTCTCCAAATTCAATTAGATATTTTTGTATTTATAAACTGCTACGAACGGTTACAAACTAACAGACTTCCCATTCATTGCAATTCTCTGTTTCCCACTGTATTTCGTCTGTAACTTACAAAAAGCTTGTATCTAATTAGACTTGTATATAGGAGTTTGCGTGTAAGATAGTGTGGAAGATAGTAGAAAAACTCTCTTACAGTATACAAGCCATAGAAAGAGTACCAATCAGTCTAATTCACCACAAAAACTCATAGAAACCTATTTCTTGTCTATAGTAAAAGAAAGTTTCTAGTTATGACAAGCAAGAAAATATTCCTGCTTTCTCTCTATTGTCATTGTGAGTCTAGAAGTGTCAACGAGATCATTTCTACCAATCACCAAATAAAGCAATCTCTCGAACAATAAAACATACACTCCTTCCAACTCCTTTGAAAGTCAATTGATTTCGGATTGGCGGCGTGTAAAATGAGTTTGAGAGAACCGTTGATAGACAGAAAAGAAGATGTTTATTCTATTCTTCGAACTTATTTCCACCAGTTTTCTTCAGTTGACGGAAAATTGAACAATTTACGTCCTGCAGCGTGCTTTTCTCCTCAGGTCTTTGGAGCTGGCAAGAGTTTTGTTGGAGAAAATTTTTTAGAGTTTTTAAAAAAATTCGCCGACGAAGAAGAAGAGCAGACGAAGACGGAGGTTTTCAACAAGAGCTCATCGGGAAAAGTTGATTTGAAGATTTTTTCTTGGAAACACTTTGCGGAAAACACTTTGTCAGTTTGCTTTAAACTAGAAGAGGGTTTTTCTCGTGCTCCTTTTCCAAGGTTTCTAGAGGCTTTGATGTATAATATAATTTTGAACGCTTATCGACAAAATGGTAAAGATACGGACGCTCTTCAGATGGCTCAGAGGATGGTAAAGAAATTCGATACTGTAGGAGCTATTGATTATCTTCTCGAACAATTTGAGAAACAATATTTATTTTTGATGATAGACGAACTTAGCCATCTGAGTTACCTCACCAAATACTATAGTGAACTCACCAAGAAACAGTTCATCGAGTCTGACCCAAAATATGTACCTTTTCGGAACTTCTTCCGCATTCTACGTAATTTGTTGATTACAGGGAAGGTAATTGTCTATTTGGCAGGTCGAACTGCTGAAATCTCAGCCCCCCTGTCTGATACTCGCTCCAGTAGTGTCACCCTCCATATGTTGCGGTTGAATCCCTTTAATCTCCATGATATTAACGAATATATTGAGCTGGCAACTTATGATGGAAAGTCCTTGAAGGACTAGTTATTGCCCTCCGATGATTTACAACATCGATTCGTAGAATTGTTGAAAAAGAAGACAGGAGGTATTCCGTTGATTGTAAGGAATACTTTATTAGCCCTAGTAGAGAAAGTTGCAAACTTATCTCAACCTGTTATCAACGATGAAAATATGGAACCCTTATTAGATAGAATCTTTCAAGAGATACTAAAAGAGTCAGGAACCTTTATTATTCCAGAGATACTAGATTCCGCAACCCTTCTTCGATATCAATTCGTCCTTTTGAATTATCAACTCGGAACAATTTTCCCAATCAAATTTGCAATTACTCTATGTGGAACGAAAACTTATTTGATGGACTTGGTTGCAACTTTTGGGTTTTATTCTGAAAGTTGTGGAACTGACGGGATTGATACGGGCACTAAGTTCAAGATTGGTTGTTGTGAATTTATATTGAGAGCTCATAGCAACTATAACTTTTTCCGTGAAGCTACTGAACTCTTTCCTTTATCTCCGTTTAGTTATATTCCCGACACTTCAACAGCAAAAGGAGTCTTCTTTGAATTTGTATTTATGAAGATCTTTCGCTTTCGCTTATTAACTTTTCTTCATTCTAATTCCTCGCCTATTGTACATTCTGCTATTCCAGGAATTTTCCAGGGTTCTTTTATTGAACAGGACAATGTTTCTTATTCTATGGAATCAACAAAATCTTGTGATATACCCATCTTGAGAAATGTCTCTGATTCATTTTCTGACGATTATAGAAAACATTTACAACATGGTGGTATTTTTGTTCCAAAAGATGGCAATTCGAGTGGCCCTGATGCATATGTTGTATTCCATAATGGACAAACACGTTATGTTGTTGGATTTTCATTTAAATTTTATCACAAAACTGAATTTTCGAAAGCAAATATTAAGAAAGAAGCCAAAAAATTTTTCAAAGAAGTTATTTCCGTTTTGAATAACGAATCTCCTTCATCTGTTCAACTTTGTTTTCAGTTTGTGGTGGTACTTTGTACTAAATATGATCGATCTGTAGGTTTCTCTGTCGAAGAACAAAATATTGTTGAAGATGCAAGTGATTTGGTAACTCAACATTCTACTACTGGGTCAACTTTGAATGAAAGTAGTCGATCATGTATGCAATTGATAATTGTTTCCCAAAGGAACCTTGAAAGATATTTGGGAATAGATAATGTCGATATTTTGAGGAAAATTGAGAAAGCAAACCGAGAAGAGTTCAGTAAAGACTTTTCAGTATGGTGCAAAACTCTCTTTGAGTCGATGTCCAATAAATATGTTTCATATTTGGAAGCTGAGCAATCAAATGTTACTTCAAGAGTGGCTCAAAATATAAGACCGAGAATAAATGAGGAGAATCGTATGCAAATGGAAGGTTTTCAAAGTTCTATACAACTGGAAAAAGATAAAACAAGAAGAGAACAAGTATCGAGTGATATAAATACACATTTTGACTGGAAAGAGTTTCTTTGCAAGTCTGCGTTATTACCGGAAGAAGTTGCCACTCGTTATGCTTTCACATTTCCTAGTATATTTGGAGATAATCCTCAAGTGATTCGAAGAAAGTCACTAGAGTTGATGGGTATACCAGAGCAATACATTCAAAAAATTCTAAGAGCTGCAGTATTACTGAAAGAAAACACAGAAATGAAAGAATAATCAGCTGCTTTCAAATTTGTGTTATTGAGAGACATTCTTTTTAGAAAATAGAGTGGAACGTAGGAGAGAGAAAGAGAGAGAGTTCTTTGTGCTTTTATTCTAATTGAAGCTTACAACAACAAAGCGTATCTCTGTTTGTAAGCTTTTACATTTTCCATGAAAACGGACGAATAAAACTATGTTTTTTGTGTTGAAAAACGCTGGTTGAGTTTAACTAAAAAGAGAGGATGTGTGCACTCAATCTTCGAACTCATTGTTGTTTGGCTGGCACGTAAAGACACAAGCTTGTCACTTATGCAAATTGGTCAGCTTTTGAATACTTGAACGAGCAAGTTGAGAACAAAAGTTTCATTGACTAAGAATTTGCTTGATCTGCTTGTGGTTTCTATGCAAGGAATGATCCAGAAACTACTTCGTCGTTATTATACCTAGAATTTGTAGTTTTTTCACTATTTATTGCAAATATGCGTCGAGTAACTTCTACTTATATCTAGCAATGCCAATGACATATATGTGGTCTGTTCCTTTTTGGACATCTTCTCAAGTTTACTTTTTCTTTCAAATTTTAGAATCCGCATATTCTTATGAATATATCCAATGGTTTTTCTCTTGTTGCAAAGTGAGCAAGTCATCATAGTCTCGTGAATGATGTTTGAAAAGTTGAGAATTTGGATGGAAGAATATTGTTGCAGCATATATACATATGAGGACCATGTTATGTTTATAAAAAAAAATGACAGATTATCTATAAATAAATAAATGCAGTACTGAATAAAAATGACATGTTGGTTCAGAAAGACTATAGAAGAATAAAGATTCTCTCTCGATCAATGCCTTATTCGAACCTTCCTATGCATTCTAGATAGCAACACTCTTGAGACCGTCATGCGGTTTGAATCACAATATGAAAGCCACAGCAAACAACGATTCTTCTGATGAATTTGAAGAGGGAAATGTATTCAAAAATGGCCTTGACAATTGAGAAGCAGAAGAGTCCAAGGCCAACTATAATATCTAGTAAAACTGCCTCAAGGGGACGTAAGTGGTAAAAGTTTCAAAGACTAGTGATAGTCAATGTAATTGAATCCTTGCTCAGCTATTGTTGAACAGCCTTGACAAAAAAGTCTTCCATAGACGGGACTATAAGGCATTCTTCGAGTAGTACATGATATGATACAATGAGAACCCTTGACAGACAACTTTGCTCTGCCAGCGGAAGAATACTTGAATTTACGTTCAAGGCACCACTTTCAACACAACAACAACAACCATGAGTCGATGATACTGCGCTACTGTTATGACAGGCAACCTTTGCGAAGTCTAACATGCATTATAATATTATTATGCTAGTCAGAAAGTGAACAGCAGAGAGTTTGACTAGCAGAGACATCCTCAAATCAACCAAGAATAATACGTGCAATCAAAACGACCAATGGAGCTCACTGAAAGTCGTTAAGGAATTGGTTGCTGAATTCATGTTCTTTCTTGAGGCTCTATCACCAGAATTAAAAGAGAATATACTCTTAGGACACAATTTATGACCAAGCTTTATGGAATCCTCAAGATTTCTAAACTCGAAAGAAAAATGCTGGTTAAACTCAACTTGCTTTTGCACTTGCAACGACAAGTATGTGTTTTGTTGCCGTTTCTTCACAATCAGTTTCCTTGGCCAACATTGATTCCTTTTGTATTCTATAATAACAAAAATTTAAAAACACCTATTTCTCTTTACACTTGGCTTCTCTTTTCATAGAACCCTAAAAAACAGTACAAAAAAACGTACGGCACTTGGGGTTCCCGAGTGATCCCTCACCTCAGTACTAACCAAGCCTGAGGGCGCTTAGCTTCTGAATTCGAAATGGGTTCAGGCGCATGTGCCACTAGTATGGCCGTACATATTTGGAAGAGTTGTTAAATACTATTTATACAAATGGACATTATTTCATACAAGTAATTGCAAAGAAAAGAATCCAGTGTGAGAAACAGTAAATATTGTAATGTGAATAGTTTTTTATACAAACACAAGTTGCAATTTTGTTATATAACCAAAGCGTTTCTCATTATATCATTTGAGAAAAAAGTTCTGTACAACGTCCATTCAAAAGTAACTTGAACCTTACTAAAAGCCATTCCAAAGTTTATAACATGGATAAAACTAATTCTTTTTTGAATAGAAATTTCGTCACGATATACTAGAAACGTTTCTACAATATAAAAAAAGTATAAATTGGGTCTTGATAAATAGCCATCTTCCATTATTGATACTATAAAAAGGTATATTTCAAGTATCAACTGATCGCAAGAAATTTTGCAAATAATAGGAGAATACGGTGACCTCGACATTTCCTCCTTTTAGCTGTGACTGCATTTAGAAACATGTAATTGTCATGGGACCCATCGCCTACTTGTCTGCCAAATGGATGCAATCGGCATCGAATTTCCAAAATTAGTAACAATTCTATGATTATCCAGATTACATCTAACCAAATGAAACGTCAGCATCGATGCTTTAAATAGCTTTATGAAATAGAAACTTTAAGCGTATATTGCTATTCTTCTTTTTCGTGTCTCCAATATTTTTTTGACAAACATGAAGAGATACCTTTGTTTATATGTAACTGTTATACTTGTAATAGCATTAACAGTTAGTTTTGCAATGGCAGATACAAATACATTTTCTTCTTCCTTTTCCTCTGGAAATGGAGAAGCTTCAGGATTCTCCTCTTCAACGGATGGAAAACAATCCTCCGCATCCAACTCCCAAGTCGATTCTACTGGAAATGGATCTGCTGCTTCTGAAGATTCCAGCTCTACTACTTCTCAAGGCACCTCTAGTTCATCCATATCTTCTTCTGTAGGCTCTGCCAACGCCAAAGGTATTACAGCAGGTAACAATGGTAAGAGTTCAACAGCAGCTGGTTCTAGTGCGTCTTCCAGTCAAGATGGTGCTGCAATAAGTTCAAGTGGTTCAACCAGTTTTGATAAGAATATTAGTGGAGTGAACTTTCAAGGTTCACAAACCACTAATTCATCTTCCTCTTTTGGAAGTGGACAAGGGGATTCTGCTTCTGATAGTAATACTCCTAATACAAGTTCAGAAAGCACTACAGGAACAAGTGGCAACGCTGCAGCAAAAGACTCCTCAAGTAGCACTTCTGGACCTAGCGGAGTGACAAGTAGTACAAATGCCAATGCTAAAAGTAGCTCTAGTGGTTCAGCAGCAGCACAAGGAACTGCCAAAGCTTCTACAAACTTGAGCTGTGTTTGGCAGTACAAAGAAAAGTGTTTACCTTGTGCTCACATTGAGAACGATGTTTGTAAATGTTACTGGAATGTATCGGATCAATGTATATGTACGAATTTAACTTGTGCAAAGCCTTTGTTTCAAGCAAGTGTGGAATCCAGTGCCACCGCATCTTCAAGTGATGGTGGTTCTTCTAGTGCAGGAGCTAATGCTGCTTCCAGTCAGTTGAGTGGCGGTGCCAAGTCTCAAGCACTAGGTTCAAGTACAGGGTCAGGCTCCGTCAGTGCTTTGAGCCAAGCACAAAGTATTTTGGATCAGGCAGAAGGCAGTGTTCAAAGTCAAGGTTCTAGTTCCAATGGAGGAGACTTTGGCTCACTTTCTGGTAGTTTCTTTCGCCAAGGTATCCAAGTGACAGCTACTTCCAATAGCTCTGAGTCTTGTTCTACTGTTGGTCCTTTTCAACTTGACTCTGTACGCTTTTCTTTTCTAAACACTGCTGATGGAATGGTTTTTCTACAAATTTGTAGCACGGCATAAGTTACCTTTTGTTTATAGTAAGTTTTTTTTTAAAAAAAATTGGAGCGACTCTGAAAAAGTTGACTTGGAAAAAAAAATTGGTTTCACTTTTTTTGAGTATGGTTTCGAGTGTTTGTCAAAGGTAGCAACTGCAATCACTACAAATCTTTCTTTGCTTCAAGGAAATTGCAGTTAGTCGCTGACAGGAGTAAGGTTAAGCAGAGCAGGTCAATAAAATCAATCCACTTGAACAACTTTGATAAAAATGTCGTCAATCATACTTGGGAGACATCAATAACATAAAAAAAAAAGATTCTCAAGAAATATTCCCAACGTAATATCTTCTCAACCTTCTTCCAAGACAGTAAGAAACAACTAATGAATCAAAAGAAATTCAACCAACTTTGATAGCTATTGACTTTACAACCAAAGAACTGCTCTTCAAAATCAAAACTACTTCAACTTTTAATAAAAGAACTTCTTATCTCAAATGGGTTCTCGTGTTTAAGATTTTCTCAAGTAACTCGAGGCTAACGATTCGACAGTGAGACATAAACAGTCCAAGATTCCAAAGTACTACAACTAAGGCGACACAAAATCAATTAAACTATTTCAATGGAACATATGTGGAAAATTTTCATAAGAAAAAGCATCAGCCAAGCCACACCTGCAATAGAGAAGAACCTCGATCACGCAAGCTTGTTTGGCAATTGTAGAACTTATCTTCAGACTCAAATGATTCTTAACAATCAAACGTTCACAAGAGAAATACATTATAGCCATTGATAGGCAAATTCTCAAGATGAATACCTTGATCTTTCAAGTGCTTTAAATAATACGATTTTTGCGATTGCCATCCTTGCATAAAATTTTAATGTCTTTCATTGAAACGAATTGGATAAATTGAAGAAAACTTGCTGATAAACTTACAAGATTGAACTAACTTGGACTTTTGATTTCATCTTCATTGACCTGATAACTAAAAAAAATGTGGCACTTGAAAAGGCAATTTGAATTCAGAGTCTTTTGAGGATTTGGGTAATTTGAATAAAGCACACAGTGCACACTTCAAAAATTTCGTGACCTTCTCTTTCAACGCTGTTCATTCTGTGACAACTTAAAAAATAGAATGTCAAGTAAAGGTTTTTCTAGTAACGTTGGTTGAAACTAGAACACAAATTTTAACAGAATGGAAAGCATTTGTCCAATTTGCACCAGAGTTATGAAATCAAACCTTTGCCTCGGCTATTGGTAATACAGAGTAAAAAGAAGAAGAAGACAATTTTTCAACTTTTGAAAGATTTGCACAGATAGTTTTCACTCTTACCAAGTTTCTCAAAGTGCTTCCAGTTGATAAAATATTGAGCATTTCTAGTTGTTGAGAAGATAATATTTTGTCAATGAGTGCAACTCTTCCTATGAGAAAAGTCTCGATAAAGATATGCTGTCAACCCTCAATCTCATGAGATTCTTCTTTAAAGATCCAATAGCTTAAAAGAAACCTTTGTATATTTCCAAGATACTGTAAAATCTTTTCAAAGTCCATGAGAAACAGAAAAAGAGGGTAGAGAATGTCAAATGATCAAAAGATTTTTGTTTTTGATGAATATAGATATGTAATATGGTTAGGTTGTTTGAATTCAATACAACGGATCATGATTGCATGAAGAATGCTTCTCTTCAACATGTCTCATATATTTCATTGGATGATTGTGAGGTTTTTCAAGGACAGGCTTAAAGCATCATGAATGAGAGGATCCATTCACTCATAAGTACAAAAAGGAAGCCTTTAAGTGCAACCAACTATTCCCATCTATCCTTAAGAAACATGTGCATATATTAAATGATCCAACTTTAAGGATTGAGTCCAAAATAAAGTTCAAGTGTCGAGGTAATAAAAGACATCGTCGAGTAGCGATGAAAAGAAACCACCATAAAAAATATCTCAAAACTGCTACAAAAATGAAGGAAGCTTTACAGAATGTTGATTTGTGCATTTTTTAAATCATAAAACTCCACCGTTACCTATTTGCCAATAGTGCTTATAGAAAGAGATCATGATAAAGATTGACATTTCAAAGCAACAACATCGTACAGTATATTGTTTTAGACCAATTTCTATATTCAATAGGAAGAGAAAAACGATTCACCATTCGAAAGGTTGAATCCTTGTATTGAGTATGATTTCTTTTCACATGTGTCTCATTTGGGCTTGAATGACATTTTGAATACTCACAGACCACCATCTTTAAGAACAACAAAAATCAATAAGATGAAATGGAAAGCCATTCAGTCTATTTGTTTTGAAGGAATGCCAACTAGCTCATTTCTAGTATAGACTGATCTTTGTGTGCTTACAATGGCTTATCGAGTTGTGAATGAAATAAAGATTGTGAAGATATCTGTTTTACATATATCGGAACATAAAAGGAAGTTTATTCAACGCCCATTAAAGATCTACAGATGACTTCCTCTTTCGAGTTTATTCCATTTTTAAGTATTCCTTTCAGATGAATTGGATAAAATCCTGGAAATTAATTGATAGCAATGACTATTCTTATCGAGAGCGAATATGTAGTTTATATAAGAGAATTTGTTGGCGACTGAGAATATCCAATGCTTCCATCATTTGTGCGGATTGTATGACATGAAAAGAATTTGAAGATTCTAACTCGTCTTTAATACCACATCAGGAAAAGAAAATAGCCAAAATAAGGTGCTCGTCAATTGTACCGACAAATAGCTCATTGGAAAGAATTGTTTAGCAATTCTGTTTTCGATTCTATTCGTTGGAAACAAGGCTGATAAGAGATTTGCATAATATTTCTTGTCAACAGGTTTTGGAAAAGATACTTGCAAATGTTTCCATTAAAGTAATCAGATCTAGAGCAACATTGGACAGCAAAGAAAAGGTTTTGGAGATATAATCGTATATACCTGTATATGTTACTGTTTAGGGAGATGGAAAGTAGAATTTTTATACTTACCTTTGTAACTATCGATCGCATAGTATGACAATGCATATACATAATGTCATTATCATTATTACATTCATCTCAATCATTGGAAGAAAGTTGTGTTTATGAAATCTGCAAGATTACAAGCCTCCAAAATTTATCAACAAGTATTGAGAGTTCTTATTCTGGATGATGGAACTTGGAGAATAAGAATGAAGAACAACTCTAGAGTATTTGAGATAAGAGAATGACAAGAGCATGCTTCCAAAGCCTTTTAAAATGAAACGCCAAAACAATAAAACGAGCAACTGAAAAGAGCCATCACAAATATCCGCATTCAAATTCATTTCTGTTACAACAACTCTTTCATTGAGTGTTTATCATATTTATTATTACTTTTGACAAACGCCATGAATCCTCAAAAAAGTGGAACATCATAAATGTTCAAGACCCTTTTAAGAGTTTAATGGCTACTCGTGTATCATACTTCTACAAAGTGTCAACAAAAGACCTCAACTCTAGTTGCAAACTGACAAGTGGTCGTTCAATTTCCTTTCCTTATGTTCATAGTACTTTTGGAGATCAAACTCACAACAAAAGTATAGATAAACCAATGCTCTTTATGACTTGTTACTATTGGTAAGACTCTTCAAAACATCGTTCTTACGTAATTTTTCTTTTTCTTCTTGAGATAACAATCTTCCAAAATCTCCCTTTTCTTTCCTTTCACTATATCTATCTACTAAAAAAGAAGAATGGTCTCTCAACATCAACGAAAACTTGACCAACTCTTCAACTACATCGACCAATCGATCTCTCAAAGGACCAGGCTTCATTCTGTTATATTCATCAAACTCTTGCCAAGCTTTAGGAATAGAAGACTGATTTGGAATAGTAAACATACGCATCCACCTTCCCAATACTCGCAATGTATTTACTGCGTTAAAGGATTGTGAACCTCCATACACTTGACATATAGCCAAAGTACGACCTTGTGTAGGACGCACGGAACCTAAACTAAGTGGTATCCAGTCAATCTGATTTTTAAAACAACCCGTTACGTTCCCGTGCATTTCAGGTGAACACCAAAACTGTGCTTCTGACCAAAGAGCTAATTCTCTCAATTCTTGGACCTTGTGATGGGTTTCCTCCACTTGACCTTTTACAGGTAACTCTGTAGGATCAAAAACTCGTACGTCTGCACCCAAATAATCCAACAATCTGGCTGCTTCATAAGCACAACAACGAGAGAAAGACCGTTGTCTTAAGGAACCATACAATACTAGTACTCTTAGTGGTCTGTCTTGAGCTTCCTTTTCATACAAAGACTTGGCACCAGAAATATCTATATCCTCAATCCAGTCATTCTTGTCAGAGTCTAAACGAAACTTTTTCCATTCACTCAAGTCCTTTTCAGCTGTCAATGGACAATCCATTTCTCAATGTGTATACTCAACAATATCTCAAGTCTTATTTGTCTTTCAAATATACTCATTGATTCTTATGACAACTTGTAAACATCATTTCATCATCATGATAGGACAAAAATAGAGACGCTTAGCATAAATAACTTACTTTTATTAACTTTTTGAGAACCGTTATTCCCAAAAGTATGAGCGTTTTTTGTCGGTTTTGTAACGAAAATTTGAACAAGAAAAAGCTCTTTCTGTAGCAGTTTACAAGGATTGGAAGAGATTTCCTTCTAGTCAATGATTTCAATAAAAACTTGAGAAAATATTTAAAACCTGAAAGAATTGGATGGCTACTAGAATATGTGAGAGAACTCGTTTTTGTTTTCTTGCTAATAGGAGATGCGACTGAAGCCACAAGATGTTAAGATAGAAAAGGATTCACCTGAATGGGATTAACCAAGTTTGCATAGTTACTGTCTCTTTTTAGCGCCATTACGGCAGAAAACATCATTTTGTTAAAACCCTCCGAACAAGCTCCCAATATTGCACACTTATTGGAAGCTCTTCTTTCACAATATTTGAATGTTGAACGTTGTGAAACTGAAAGGGGTTAAAACTAGGGGAGCTTCTATAGCACATAAGATCATGAAAACTACTGCCAAACATCGTTCTCCATTACTATCCATTAGCTAGAAGAAAATGATCACGCAGTTACAAAAGTTGTGATTGGTAAAGATGTGAGTCATGAATGTTATTTTGTATGATGATGACAAAAGACTGCGAGAATGATTGTCTCGTCTGAAAGACTTTCAACTGTGATCAGATATGTGTTTCTGTAGACTATGCAATGACTCAGTGATTATTCTTATATAATGAATGCAACTCATTTTGATCATCCAGTTGTATTATTGAACCATACTCGCGGTCAAATTGTATATGGGTTCTTTTGATAAGCCTAGTTCTGTCGCTATATATTCTCTAGATGATTGTTTAATGAAGGAAGAAATCATTAGAACAAGTATATGTCGTGGTATAGTGAACATTCGTATTGTATATATTTTCCAATGATTCACTCGTGGATGAGCAAGTGATGGAAAGAATTGCTTCTGGAGGAGTTTGTATCAACAAAGTCATTACTCATGTTTTGGCTTCCTTTTGGTGGAAGTGTATCATAGCAAATATTCGAGTATTTTCTCATACCACTTTGAAAATAAACTGTCACCTACAAATAGTAGAAAGAATGGATTGCTGGGTGTACATTAACAATTCAAAAGATATAACATTTATACATTATCTCGACTTAATCTTTGATGAATGCCTAAAGTGGCTAGTCTATCAGCTTCTTCATTGCCTTTTAATCCATCATGTCCTTTTACCCAAACAATTTCTATTTTAGCTTTACTTTGTTGATGTACTTTGTTCCATAAATAGTCCAGACGTTGAATAAGATCCAAATTCTTCAACTCTCCTACTTTTCTTTTCCAGTGGTTAAGTTTCCATTGTTCCAACCAACCTGCAGTTAAAATATCCTTTACATATCTGGAATCTGTATAAATATATATTTCAGCTTCTGATTCATAAACAATAGGTTCCTTACAAACACTTTCCAAAGCAGCTATCATAGCACTCAATTCTGCACGTTGGTTGGTTTGTACTTGACCCAACAATGGTCTACTTATATTTCTTGAGTCTCCATCACCAAAATAAACTCCATATCCTGCCTTTGCACTACAACTTCCATTCGAAATACAAGCACCATCAGTATATAGTTTAAGTATACGCTTCCCTTGTTCCTTATATTGTGGATTGACACAAGTAAAAGGTTCATTAAATGGAACATGGAATAGAAAAGTTCCAAAGTCTTCTCCTAATCCTGCTAGAGTTTTCACAAATTCTTCAGCTGCTTCTCTTCTTTTAAAACTCTTATATCTTGTGTTTCTTACACGATGAACGAGGTCTTTACAAGCATCCCAATTGTCTACTACTCCAGTAAACCCATTCTTACCTCCAACTATGGCATAATATTTATTTTTTGAGCTATTCCAACGATACTTTTGAGTACGACGACTAGTCTTTTCAGTCAAGGCTTTCGAAACGCGACCCGCCAACATCTTCTGTGTAGACATGCCAAGCTTTGGTATGACACCCCAATATGTCCAACAAAGAGATGACCACCTAATATGCGTATGTAGACCAAAAGAGTAACACAGTCGACTGTTTCGTTTCCAATTCAACCAAATGAACAACTGAAAACCAATCATCATCAAACAACTGCCATTGCTTTTTGGAACATTTTCTCCCTCCCAAAAAGCCAAATATATGAAAAGAGAATACCGTTGTTGTTTTTCATTGATAGGAGTTGTATATCAACTCACTAGTAGAAGATATTACAGGAATTGTTGCAACAGACAACCTATTTGTTGTTATAGTCACAAAGGTAGTTTTGTGTCTGTTGCAAAGAAAAATCTCCGAGTAGTTACTCCTCAACTTGTTTGTCGGACAGAAGAGAGACCTTCTTCTCAACAAGTATCCAACTCGAATAAGAAATATACAACGAAAAGCATCACCAAAGGAATAGCTGTCCTGTTATTATTGTTATTATTTTTGGGTAAGTCTCTTGTCTATGGAGTGAATTAGGGAACTTCATAGAATATGTCTAGTATATGTTCACAATAATTGGCCTATATTATCGAGGCAAGTTGAAAGTTTGTAAAAGATTGTATAGATTCTGAATATTGTGATAGATTGGATATGAAAAGTAGTTTGCAATGGATTCAGTCACTTGATTTACCTTTACGTTTCGTTATTTTCTTTGGAGTACATACCATAGCTGTTGTTGGTTGTTTTCCTGGTACGGTTGCTATAGAAATGGCAGCTGGATTATCCATGAATCTGTATTATGGACTTGCTTGTATGTATACTTCCAAATTATTGGCAGCTATGGTATCCTTTTTATTAGCCAAAAGTATTTTATATCGTTGGACTCAAAAGAGACTTGAACAATATCCACAAGCAAAGAAATGGATGGATGCTATAGCTCAACAAGGCTGGAAACTGGCATTGTTTTCTAGGTAAGAACGTAATAATATATTACTTAATTCTTATTTATGAAAAAAGGTTATCGCCTATTCCATCTTTTATCAATAACTATTTGATTGCACTGTCGCCCATCTCCTTTCATGATTATATGATAGCCACCATTGTAGGTATTATTCCCTTTCTATTTCAAGTAGTAGCGTTGGGTGCTGGTATACAAGAAATGAGACAACAACTTTCATGGATAACTTTATCCAAATACATAGCAATTATTTTAGGAATAATAGGGTTAGGTTATTATACCAAGAAAATGTTTCATTCCATGTGGGAAGAAAGCGATCATCACTCCCAAACATAAAAGGAAGGACAATATGGCTTTCACACTTGGATCGATTTTATTGGCCACTTTATTAACTGCCAACGCTTTAGCTATCTTAAATGAAGAACGCTTTTTATCTAAAGTGGATTGGAGTTATGAACAAACTCGAGTGGACCCTAGTGGTATAAAGGCACAAATAAGTCGACTCTTATATGCCTTTCGTGTGATTATGAGAGGTATGGGGTACAATCAAAAACACTTGTATTTACTTGCAGCAACTAGTTCCTTTGATCGTTCTCAATATTTTAACTATACTGGTGTTGTTGGTTATAGGTTGAATTTTCAGAAATCAACGTTGGCAACTCTCGCTATGAAAATAACTTTCCAGATAGGATCCACAAACCGCTTATATCTTCATCCAGACAATAAAAACTCACAATATTGCATATCAGAACAAGCAGCCATATCTTCCCAACCCTGCAAAAGATATTTGTGAGAATATTCAGTGTGAATAAGTCCACGTTGAGACTTGATTATTATACATAGAGCGCTAGCGCAACTTGGGCGGTTCTCTATTCTCAACAATATCGACTTCCATACAGGCAAAGAATTTGTGAAACTGGAGTTTATGTTCTCTTCATAAATTATGCTTTTTCAATTCAATTCTTATACATTATACGCAACTTGAACGATTTTCATAAAGTTAACTGTAACTTCGAACGCTTCAACGATGCCTTTATCCACTGAATAACTGAAAGTTCCAATCAAGCACAATCAGATCGCTGGTACTGATAGTGTTACAAAAGTTCACAGTTGAAGTTCAGAGGCTATCCAATGAGTCTCCTTTGAGGAACCAAATATGGAATTAGAAGAAACGAACGGGTCCTTTTCAAGGTTTATACCTTCCTATGTCAACTACAATGCCATACACACTGCTATGGTTGGTTTGTAAATGGTAACATGGGTGGCGTAACCCGTTTTTTAATCACCTTGTGCAAAGAATTCTCTCCGAGATGCAAGTTCGATGTCTTTATACAGACAACAATTGGCATATCCATCCTTTAAGGAGTTTTGTTTGGTTTGCTCACGTTTGGATTCATAGCTGAATATTTTGGAAGAAAAAATGGACTTCTTACTTTCTTTTGTTTGGCTTTTCTTGGAAACGTTGTGGAAATAGTCTAAAAGATGGTATAAACGTAGATGTTACCTTGTGAATGATATGTAACGATTCAAACGTCATAAAAGATAGTGACGATGTTGATGCAACAAAAGAGAAGGACGAGTCACCAGATTGGCAAATGGAATGGAAGTCATTAGAAATTGTGCATCTTCCACGGCTTGTGAATATCGAGCTGGCTTGTCACAATGTCCATGTTGATGGCTGTTTTCTGGTTGCAAGCATCAACAAGTCACGCGAGTTGTATTTGCTGTAGCAATTCTTCCAATGACTGAAGTTCCTATCAATCGCAATCATATAACAGACTCACAAATGAATCTTCAAGACAGAGACGGTTCGCAAGAGTCGTTTTAATGGCTTCGATTTTTGTTCTTTTCATTCTCTATTTTGCGTTTAGAAGCATTAGATGTATTACTATGTGATCTCTTGTCTATTGGCTGAACTATTCATGAGAAACATTTGAAGACCTTGTCCTGCAATCAGTTTTAGAAGTCTCCTTGTTCAAAGTGTTTTGGACGTCACTTGCAGGTACGGTAACATAGGCCAAGCGGGTATCTTTCATGGTTTCTTTTGGCATCTGAAGACTCAGCCTGTTGCTTATATCATTCGAATAATGTTGGCTAACGTTTTTCAATGTTTCATTTTCATTCCTGTATATTTGATTCCTACGAAGGCATTTCCAACCAGAATGTTTGCTATTATGAAAGGTCATTGCTCCTTTCTCGTAATAATGAATGCAATTATATTTCCGCAAATATGGAAATTGTTCAGAGTGAGGAATATCTGAAGAGTCCGTACAATCTATAGCTTAGTATTGGATTTGGCATTTCTGGGATTGATTATCGCCATAGCATTTGTTCCAGAATACTTCAAAAGAACAAACTGTTTGGGAAATGTTCACGGTTTAATGAACTACGTCTTCGATATGCAGATAGAACGCCTCTATGCAAATAACGGATGAAGACGTACGATGGTGTATGCATGGGAGCTTACCACAACATCTTCGGGGAGGAATTTCATTAGTCTCTTTGTTTTTTTTGCTATTCAAATGATTCAACAATGGTCTCTCCAAGACATTTCCAAGTGCAAAAAGTTTCTGCCCTATTGATGAACTATAATGACCTGAACCTCGAATGTACGAGCTCCTTCGGACTGAAGTATGGGAAAGAAAGAAGTTATCTTGAGAGAGAAAAATTCTGAGGAGATGGCAACATATGACTCTGGTGTAGAAGAATGCTATAATTAAGAGGAAGAACACTGGCGACAAGAATAATATATACATACATATATGGCAATCAGTGAAGTCTTGTCTCCTTGCGTTCTCAATACTTCGTGCTTTTTACTAAATGTATGCTACTTGTTTCGCAGTCAAGATATTGAATCTTTTCATTACTTGAACAACACGATAAGAACCAATACTTGTGTTCCGACTCTTTTTCAAAATAACTTTTCAGCATGGTTTGAGAAAAAACGTTCGGTTCTGGTAATACCGACCTAAATACATTTTCGAAGAAATAGAGATACGGCCTAAATATAAATGTGTATCCAAAAACAAACATTTCAACAACGATACAGAGTAAGAGTAGTAACAACAAATGTGGTTCGGACCAATGCAACTTAACGAAGGCTTCAAAACTATTGGGTGTGTGGCAGGTTTGCACCAAAACTTGGGTTGCCTCGGGAATATTTCTCGTCAGAACTTTTGGAATTCGCTGCAATTTCTGTAGACAAGCAGATAAGTGAATGTTACAAGTTATCTAGTAAGCCATGAGCTAGTTGTATTGGAAGCAATTTAAAAGAGCAACGAGGAGCTGAACAGCAAAAGTGTTTTCTTCTCCTTTAGAAGCTGCTTTCAAAGAGCCGAACGGAAGCGAAACGAGACCCAGTATTGCTGAATTCCTATTTTATCCTGTTTCTCTTTAGGACCTGTCTTTCTTAGAGTGTCGTACATTCAAGGAGTTGTCTTGGAAGGTTAAAAGGAAATGGGAGACAGAGCCTGAAATTCATGGTAAGTTGATCTCAGATAAACGAATAACTTCCCTGAAGCGAGTTGGCGGTAAACCTCAAAGAAAGAAGATGAATGCAAATATTTCATACCATTTTCAAGAGAAGCAAGTAAAGTTGAAAATAGTGAGCTGCCGAGAAATTGCTTAGAAAACTTAAACTTGATACAAAAAGGAGTTAGCACTGCAAACGAGAAAAAAAAGGCAATAAAACTGGCGAACTCATTTCTTCAGCCGTATTTGTTTGAGTAGTACTTCTTTTCCATCTGACTTAAGAAAAACGGACCAAACTTAGAGCAGCCTGGGAAATATCAAAACAAGGAGCATATAGTAGCTACGACTCCTGATCATTACATTGCTTGTAGTAGTTTTTTGGACCCGGCAGGAGGAGGATAGGTATATGAGCCGATTATCTGACTTGTTTGATCGAGGTTTCTCTCCCTTTGTCTATCAGCGGCACTGTAATAAATTTTACGCAGCCGGAAATAATTATCCTGTTAAATAATGTATATGAGAGAATAGAATAGAAAACGTACGATTCGCAATGCCTTTTTGTAAGAAATTTTGGATGACGTCTACCTTCCTGAGGATATATTGTGAAAGCAATAAGAACAATTTCCGGTTTAGTAGGTTCCAGATGGAGAGTTCAAGTGAAAGCATATTGTAATCAACACCAACAGAACAAATTAAGATGCTACTCGAGATTTCCATATGATACATGTATAAGAAAATATTTACATCGGTGATCATGTTAGCGTGAAATAGCATCTTGACAAGTCTCGAGTGATGCTGGGTTTTTATAAATCGTTTGAAAGTTGGGTACATTATTGGAATGATATTAATGACAGAAGTAGTTATGCAAAAAATGACGTGACTATATCTGGTGCAACCCAATTCTGCATTTCCTGCAAACACCAACAAACCAGATGACAAGCCATTTTCGTGAGTCTTTCCAAGGATACTTGCGAAAAGTTTACACAGAGAAAAAGGGAAGAAAGAGCGCGATTTTTGGCAAAGTCAATCTTATCATCACTCCTGTACCGATATACAACAAATATACAAACCAAAAAGTTAGAAACAATTTGAAAAAAGTTGTACACATTCAAAACCAAGAAATAAGTAGGAAAAAGGTGATTCACAGTACTAAGAGCCAACAAAATCAAAATGATAAATGCAAGCTCAACTAGAAAAATTCCATCAAACAGAAGCAAAAGCGAGCAACCGAACGACTTTAACCAAATGGTGTTAGATATGCTGAAACTGTATCATGGATCTGTAAATAACATACAAAGCAACAAAATATAGCATGGTGAAGGTTTTTTCACGACCCTCCAAAGTGTGCTATCGTAAGTTTACTCCTCTATTGCATTTTTCAATTTCTTGTTAATGACTGGATACAACAGAATAGAAACACTGATTCTGAAATTGGACGCACTTGATAATGAGAAAAATATGAATGCTAATGCCCGCTTATGAATATTAAGGCTTCGTGAGCAAAGAAAGGTACACAACAAGAGCACATATGCTAAGAACACTCCAAACAGCATGTAGCTGTGCCCATTTCCTAAGTAGCCTTATGGTTTCCAAGGATGATAAGTCACCACCCGGAACAAGTAGTAGGTCATTTGTTGGCTTGATTGCAACGAACGTAAAAGGAGGAATAGCTCCTATTAGCAGAGCACCAGCGAGCCATCCTCCATCAGCTGAAGACCACCACGATAATAGGCCAAAAAGCGTGCTGAGAACTGCTAGTGGCAACTGCATCACAGTCGCCCGCTTGTAACTTGGTGTCCACTGAGAAAAGGCAACAAGAGCGCCGCAACTCATTCGTGCGGGATGCTCAACGAGGCTAATGTAAATTGCCGCTCCAGAAAACACACACACACAAGTTAGGACTGCCTAAAAATTGATAACTTTGCGTAGAATGCTCTTCAAGTAGGCTTTAGATTGTTATTAACCACAAAAAGCGTTTTGGATGATCAACAGACCAGCTGACAATATACCGTGAACTGCGAAGACACACACCCTTTCCTTTCCTGTATTACGAAAGCCTTCCCCCACTGTCTTAGATTCTCGAATCCGCGGTAATCAATTTGAGGCTCCATCAAATTTGAGGGACAAACAAAAATCAATGGTGGTGATCGAATTTGTCTTGGGGTTCTCTTTTGGACAAATACTATCCGTAGATAATAATTGACTCCCCTACAACCTTTGAATAGCTGATAACCAGTTCTTCAAATGGCAAACATAGAACCTTTGACAGAAGAAATCAAGCCAGCAGATGTTGATGATGCCTATAGTTTCGACCCTCTTGCGCTGATAGATGTAACTTGTGATAATAAGACCGAGCAACAATCGTCTACTCTGAGACCAAAAGTTTCCCTCAAGTTTGAAGACCTCTGTGTGAATGTTAATGAGAAGAATTTTTGGAAGAAACTTCCAGACGAAAAGAAAATCTTGCAAAATATAGCAGGAACGGTTCGTTCTGGCCAACTCCTTGTTATTATGGGTCCTTCAGGCTCTGGGAAGACGACCTTGTTGAACGCACTTGCAGGAAGACTGTCTGCATCAGGAAATTTTAACGCAACTGGGACAATAACGGTGAACGGAAAGAAAAGGAATCCAGCTACTTTCAAGAAAGTGCGGCAACTATTCTTCTAAGATGTTTTTACGCTCACCAACTTTTTAGATAAGTGCATACGTTATGCAGGACGAAAATATGTTTGGAAATTTGACTGTTGAAGAGCAAATTTCCATTTCCGGTAAGTTACGACTTCCGAGAACTTTTTCGGAGCAAGAGAAAAGACGTCGTATCGAAGACGTAATTTCTGAGATGGGTCTGATGGAGACAAGAAAAACATTTATCGGTTCAGAAAACAGGCGAGGTGTTAGTGGTGGGGAAAGGAAACGAGTGAGCATTGGTAAAGAATTGGTAACAGACCCTTCTTTACTATTTTTGGATGGTTAGTTATTTTGATCTGTTCGTCTTTACATCCTCAAAACCCTGTATGACAGAACCGACTTCCGGACTGGATTCATTCAACGCCGAAAATGTCGTTAAAACGTTGGTTCGTTTATCGAAGGATCATCGTGCCATCGTGATGACAGTTCATCAACCGGGAAGCAATATATTCAATCTTTTTGATATGCTATTGTTGCTTTCGAAAGGAAAAATAATGTATTTTGGACCAGCAAAGAAAGCGGTCTCATATTTCTCTCTTTTGGGATACGAGTGAGTTTTTTTCCGCAAATACCCGTAGTCTATTCAGGGAACTTCGAAACAGGTGTCCAAGTCATTCTAATCCCGCAGACTATTTCTTGGATCTAATTGCGGTGGATATTCGTTCATCTAAGCTAGAACAGGATTCACTTTCCCGTATTGCATTTCTTCATAAAGCATACAACGAAAATGTATCTCTACAAAACAGAATCAGAGAAAAAGGTGCGTAGAAGTGCATATTTGATTTTTATTCTCAACTTTTAAAAAATGAAATTCTTATTGGAAAGAGGCCACATGGGAAAGCACAGAAGATTCGAACGGAATGAACGAGAATGAAACTTGGGAGAAGCATCCTTATCCGTATTGGATGGAATTTTCTATTTTATTGATTCGTGCATGGAAACTTCTTATTCGCGAAAGAGTTGTTGCTGGAATTCGTACAGTCCAAACCTTGGTGGGATATCTTATTTATCATCTTCTATATCTATGTACATTTTGTATTGACTCTGCTTTTCTTTGAATAGATTTTTTCGATACTAGTTGGTCTCATTTGGCTTAACAAAGGGCGAAATATCTCCTCCAGCAACTATGAAGGTATAGAAGGTGTATTATTTTACATTCTTATCATTCAAAGTTTCATGGCAATATTTGGAATAATATTTGCATTCCCACTGGAACGTTCGATTGTTTTGAGAGAGCGTGCTAGTGGCATGTATCGAGTGTCCGCTTATTACCTTTCAAAGATACTGGTGGAGCTTCCTCGAACAATTTTGTTTTGTTTGCTATTCTGCGTTGTGGTAGGAATATATCTTTCAAGGGCGAAATTTGTGCTAACCTTTGAAGTCATATTGGATGATTGGCCTTCGAGATTCCGTAGACTCTTTTTTTCTCTTTGTTGTTGTCATGCTTTTGAATTCATTGACCGTCGAAGGAATTGCTTTGACTGTTTCTGTATGTAGATTTAATGTTTTGAAGACACTTTTAATGAATGTTTTAGGCAGCAGCACCAACACCGAAGGTAGCTGCAGTAACCGTACCACTTATTTTAAATATAGCTGTTCTTTTTGGAGGTGCTTTGTTATCAAACGCAGAGATACCGAATCATTTTGTTTGGTTAAAATTTTCATCTTTTATGAAATATTCATATGGGGCATTGATGCAAAACCAGTTTGTCGATTTTGCGTTTCAGAGCCTTAGTAAGACTTGCGTCATTTGCGACGGGAATGAAGTTCTTGAAGATTCTGGAATCACCGATTTCTCCATGGCGGGAAATATTGGAGTAAGAGAATGCCTCTCAGTTTCGTACTATCATAAATTTTCTATGAACAGATGCTGCTAATGGAATTGTTAGTCTTTCGAATAGCGGCATATTTGGTTCTACGAATGAGAGGTCCCAAACACGACAAAGCCTTGTGAGCGTTGAAATGCAGTCGGATAGGTATCCTCTGATTGGTTGGAATTGCCTTTTTATTATAAAGGCAAATGTCCCATTATTGTTTTGTTTTTGTTTCCTTCTTTGTTCTTTGTACTGATGGTGCTTATTTGGTATGGTATCAAAGGTTGAAAGCTTTTGAAATAACTTTTTAAAAAAGGTAGCAATGATAACAACAAAAATATTTGAGATAGAAATCACAATTCTATCAGGGGGCGACTATCATTTTGTGTTGAGCATATGCAGCCTCACTCATTCTTTTCAAACTATTACGCTCTCACTTGTTATATTATTTGCGTCATTCTGTCAAATCTTAAAGGTTCCTCTCACTTTGTCCCCACATGGTAGTCTTTCCTTTTTATGACGTGAAAAACTTGTTTCATTTTGGCCTTTACGAAGACTTTGAAAGATTGGCTTAGTAACTTCGATGGAAAGAATCGAAATGCAAGCTTGCAGTTGACTTGTGAAGTAAACTACTATAGTGCGACTGAAACTGGCTTTTAGTGGACAAAATGGTCAAAAACATTGAAAAGCCACAATCCTTCCTTATTTGCTTCCTGCAGAAAATGGAGTCGCAAAGTATATTTTGCATTCATTTTCAAGTCTGCAACTTTTGCTCGTTTGTTATACATATATATAGATAAGGATGTTGACAACCAAGAGAGTTGTATGAGTTGAAACTGATGTATTTTCGAGTTTATGCCGGTAATGATGTTAGCCAAAAACCTCTCCATTTTTTCAGTTTGCTTCCACCCGCTAAGACGTTAAGAAGAAGATAGATGTAAAAATTATCGCCGTTGCTTTCTTGATGGACAACTAGAAAGAAATGCAAAGACTAAGACATTTGCATTCGTAGTTCTTTGGAAACGACCCTGTCGGTTTCATAAATTCTGGGTTTTCGAGGAAATAGCAATTCAAGATCTGAAAGAGAGATTGAAACAAGAAAGATGTGTTTTTGTGGAATAGATGCTTTATATCGTAGAAGGAAGATATGCAGAATGAAGAGAAGGGTTATCTAGTATTTCTGCATTGTAGGAGGACTCTCCGGAGAGATACAATGGTGGAAAAAAAGCCATTTTCCTGCCTGAAAATCGAATACCAGTAGTTCTTCTCTCAAGATGAAAGAATAGAAACAACCGTCAAATGCTGATTATCAAGAGAAGCTTCTACACTTTTCTAAAAATCAACGCAAAATGCATATCAAAGTATGACAATGTTCTACCGATCTGCTACAAGACTGTACTGCCAGCTAAGAGCAATTCTCAAAAAAAAGAAATGAATAGTCACTAGCACAAAAAGGAATAAAGTGCAAGCTTCAGTCACCTACGAATAATTCTTGTCTAGGTGAAACTCTCCGACCTATCAAAATTACTAAAGGTTAAATATAAGAACAAGAGATCCAAAAAATGGAAACTTTACAAATCGATGTAAAAGAAAAGATTTGTTGAAGTACATCAACAATGCAGTGAAAGGCAAGTAGGTACAGAGAGAAAAAGGGCTCAACCAGTATAAGAAAAAAATTCCAAACTCGTTTGAAAGAATAGTATGACTCTAACTGTTAGTCACTTTGCTCCGCGATTGTGTTACGAAGTTTTTTTAAGTTGCTCAATTCATTGCATTATACTTTGCAGTTTCTTGTACAGAAGCACCTTGAAAGCAATGAATAATTGCAATTGAAAGGCTTAAAGTAGTATCGAAGCATGGAAATCCCGAATATTTTAACTTTTTTACTAGCACTGATACGAAGAAAGTGTTAGACATCATCGCCATGATGTAAAACATAATAATCATAGCAAAGGAATCAAGCAAAACACATATATTTGAAGCTTTTAGAAAGCGCACTACAAGATACAGACCAAGAATAATTTCAACTACTGCCGCGGAAAGCCGAAAAACAAACAAAGGAATCTGTTGATTTTGAATAAACAAGACGCAGTAAAGTATACTTCGAAAAGCGTACAGGGTGATTTTATCTGATCCATTCTCCTTCAATGTCACCAATATGCGTTAGTCACAACGATTGAGGCTGGATAAACTTTGGTTCTCAAAAAAAAGCAAAGAGCAGTGAATGTTTCTCAAGGAAGGTTGCGCACCTCTTTTTCTATATATCATACCCGATTCTTTTTCATTCATTACCAAGTTTCTGGATATCAACAGAAATTCACCAAAAGCTTCGAAACTCTTTTTCAAAGATGATCTGTCAAGCATGCATATATAGCAACTTGAACTTGACACGACGACAATATAAATAAGATTTTCAGTTTGGAACAACTAGAATGGGTCATAAAAAGCAAACTATGATATTGGTTCCAGGGTATCAAGGTAAAGAAATTTAACATTTTCGGGAAAAATACTTAAAAGGAACTCTACAAAAGAATTTGACTTTGATTATCACTTGTATAACAATGCAGACAGAAACACCTTTCTAGGAAAGACGGCTTCATTTCCTAGTAGCAATCGGAATTGGATTTTTGGTTCGAACCGTTATTGTTAAAAAATCAAATTTTGCGTGACTAAATAGAGTTGCTTTCCAAAACTGACAAGTCTATCTCTAAGAATCCTAAAAAACCTTCAACATTGAATGGTTAGACATTGTTCTCAATTAAGACTGGATGATGATACACTTTTAATATCAAACTATTGCGTCTCTATTTTTACTTGTAATGCAATATAAGTTTACTTTAGAAATGACACCTAGAAGATTGAACATTTATCGACAAAAAGGACAAGGAATTTTGAGAATGAAGACTTCTTAGAAAAATACAGGAACATTGAGATCAATTTCCATCATCGTATAAAGCTCTCAAGTAGAAATTTCCATCAGACTTTGTAGGAAGACTCGTTTATCTAGAAACAATTGCACATCTTTAGTCTATTCTCTATGTTCAAATGTCATATAAACAACAACATTATAGACATCCTTTAATATACTTCTATTCATGAAGAAGAAGAAGAAGAAGAAGGGCAATTGTTGGATCTTCACGAAAGGTGCTATTCCTTAAAATTTGCCCCAAGATTTTGATCCATTTTTAACCGAAAATCCGTAGCATCTTGTTCCAAAAGTTTGCCATTGCATTCAGGAATATCCAATATATTTTCTAAATCGGCCAGAGCAACATCTGATATACTCTATGAATGAGAAATACAACTGGACCACCTATATCATGTCGATATGACTGCCATGATAAACTGCTCTATGAATAGATTCAACTATTTTATTTCCAACTGCAGCAACTGTGCTTCCAAAGACAGCAATTATGCCATGAAAAGTACCATTAAAGGCAGTAGAAAATATTTCAGATGGAATTATATAAGCTGTATACATCCTCAAAATGAACTAAAAAAGAAATGACTTCCATGAGTGATGATGGATGTAATAGTCACAGATGTCAAACAAAGCAAAACATTCCCAATGACATTGCTTATTTGCAATCCACCATAGACAATCCAAAGATTCATCAAGTTTTTCTTCCAAACTTATCCACAGCAAAAAGAGAGACATACTATCCTGGTGTTCCTATCACAATCAATGTTTATGACAATTCTTCATTTTTTTAAAGGTAGTTGCATTGGGCATTACGTTTTGATAATAAATGAAGAAAAAAAAGGTCTATTTGTGTAGAACATTACATCTAAATAGGAAAACCACAAGACACTAGTTGCAATCGATCTCCATCCAAAGAGTTAGAAAACCACTCGATAAGGATGCTTTTGAAAAGTTGTATAGTTTTGTTTGTCAATAGATTAGAATACAACATTTTTCAGCTATATAGTTAGATGATGAGGAAGGTGGAAAAAGAAATGCAAGAGCCATTCTCTGCATCATGCTCACAGCAAAATTCAGTCTAGCAAGCTCCACCGTCCTCTTTTAGAGCTACACTCAATAGAGTTAAGACAACATTTGTAGCATCTGTATTACTGATTCCTTCCATGGATAATATCGATTGTTGCGATTCCTGCTCTCTTCTTTGGAAATATTTCTGTCACTTGTTTTGAAGAATCAGCACCAGAACAAGGCCACCTTTCATCCAACACTAAAGTCTAGAAAGTCTTTACATATCAGTAAGGACCAAAGAATATCCGAAGCAGATATGTTTTCTCTAAATATAGCATAAGAACACAATATAAAGGCAATGAGAAGGATCGAGTCAGTTACAAGAAGACATCTTTTCTGAAATACTTCATAGCAAATTTCAAAGAAGACTTGACAGGGGAAGAATGGATCATAAGAAGTGCAAGTCCAAAATTGTGCAACTATCCATAATTGACGTCAAACTCTTCTCTTACATACTTGCAGCCTTCTCAACCATTCATTCCTTTTGCCTTCCCCTTTTAACAACTCGATTATGGTCATTCACAGAGAAGTTAACTTTGTCGTATATGTGATGACTGACAATCCACAAAAATATAGTTTTTGCGAATGAAGGCGTATATTCTTGAACTAAAATGCTATCATTAACTCTTTTGTAAACAACAATAATCCCGATTGGTTGTATCGGCATCCTGCAGGGATTGAATTAACAGTAGAAATTATGAATTAAAGCGAAACGCACATGATCACGAGACAGGAACGATTGACCACAAGACTAACCCCAGATTGGATTTTAATTGTATGACTTCTAAAATATCTATTTGGCTCAGATTCGGATTAAGCTTTGTATTTTTTACATTGCTACTTCAATTGACCCCTTTGAGTCTTCCAATGAACTTGGAACAGAATTTAGAACAAAACTACGTGCCTAGAAAGGCTTTGCAGGTTTCTATGAACAGTGAAGTTGAAGAGAAGCCTCTACTAACGCAATATTCTGTGACAGATAGCTCCAGCGAGTTTTCTCTAATACCACATGACTCTATGATGATAGAAACATTTACAAAGTCTTATAACTCCTTTTCAGACTTGGGTAGCTATTTTACACAATATAAGGATGACAGCATTGAGGAGAATTCTATAGCCTTTCCAATGTCATCACATGAATCCTCCTACTCTTATACTTTAATTAGCTCTGGCAACTCAAGTATGAAAACAAAGCAGGAAGAAAATGAAGAGCGACAAAGGCAAGTGAGCAAACAAATTTGTCAGGATCGGGAAGAGATGGCAGGCAAGAGACAGAAAGGCAGGCCATATAAGGTGAATAATGCAATATTTTCCTTGGCAAGCAGTAAATACATTCCAGCTACCTACAGAAAGAGCTTAGAAAGAGCTTACAAAACCCAAAAACCATCCCGATGGTGCCATGTATGCAACAGAAGTTCCATCAGAGCTCATTTGGTACCCTGTTTCAATAGGTGGTATCACAGGTGTCGCAAGTCAATATGCCAATTTTGCATCTATCGTTACTACTTACTAAAACCCAATGTGCCGCCTTGCATGTTTGCAAAAGATAAATTCTTCTGCAGTCACTGTCTTGGCATTTGTCCTGTAACCTCACAGTGCAAAACATATCAAAAAACCAACGTAAGGAGACATATTCAAAGTTTATTGGATAAACAACAAAAATAAAACTCTGGTTTTATCATATAAAAATTCACCAACGTTATTTTCATTTGCAATTGATTCAAGACAATATATAGCGTTATGCAATGTAAACCTTCTATCCACGATACAAAAATCAATTCAGTGACTAGCAACTCAGTACTAATAAAATTAAGAAACCGATGAATGTTAATTCTACATTCACAATGCACATTTCAACAAATGGCATATGAGAACAAATATGACTTGACACCAATTGTTTGAAACAGACCCAACGTTTAAAAAAAGGACAGCATATCAAAAATAACATTGTTTCGATATATAGAAAAGTATACGAAAGCAGATTTTAAGAAGAGGATTTTTGGGGAATATTTTCTGCAAATTGAACTGCCTTGTTAAAATACGTCTATGTATCTTTACTCCGAGAAAAAAGTCATCCTCAGGTAGGATTTCAACAACCTTAAGGTGTTGGAAAAATTTTGAAAATTCAAGGGAACTTGAGAGTTAAATATCAGTTGAGGATGATCTTTGTAAAATGCCAGTTCAACCCAAGTTAAAAAATTCCAAAACGAAACTCAGTCACATACACAGACGAAGCAAATCCTTCTACACTGTTACACCCACTTTGAGCTGCGCCAATGAGAAGGTAAACTCATCTTGCTCGCTTTCGTAACTGTTCGGATTATACAATTCTAAATAGCAAACCTATATGTAGAAAACTTTCACTGATAACAACACTCAAGAAAGACTTGAGAAAAACCAAGCATTACAGTTTCTTCAAATATTATATTCAAGCAAAATTTACGAGAATTCGAAGACTAAAACTTCAGTAATATCGTACAAAATATAGACGTTGCTACAAGTAAGAACAGAATATTCTACCTTGAATGTCCGGCCTATCAGCGAACTATTTTCGTTGTAGTCTATCTGTTCAAGTGTTTCAAACGGGTTTCTTATGGAAGAACAAATAAGATTCTTTTATCGTATAACAAACTTGCCAAGCACGGTGGGTGAATTGTAAAAGTTTTCAAAAAGACACCTTCTCCTTGACTGTTCTTCGTTCTGTTTGGAGAAAGTTTCGAGTTACAAGTAAGTTTACTTCAATGTTTCCTTCACCAATCCGGAATTCCTATAGTTGGTTTCGCTTCAAACCACAGTAACACAAGACCAGACAACTTTCCAATTGTGCAAAGATATTCCTAAAAGGAATCTTATCCATTTCAACCAAGCAGCAGCCACCAGTTTTGGTGACATTCAAACAAATAACAAACCAGCAGTTTATTTTGTAACATGAAGCTTTTCTAACAGCTACTTTACTACTTGCGGTCTCCAGAGTTTACGTTCTTGTTGATTTCAGTCAATAACCAATTCATACCGTCCGAGAGACCTTCACCTGTTCTTCCTGAGCAAGGAACCACCTGATAACTTTGAAGTGCCAGTTTGTGAAGTTCTAATTCGTTTGCAATGTCTGCTGGTGCTAAAGCACCTTCCTTGTCTTGCTTATTTGCAAAGACCAGCAAAGGGACTTTACGGTCAGATTGCTTTTGTGTTCTTAGAAAATTGAATAGTGCTTCTTTAGCTTGGGGTATTCTTTCTCGGTCATATGAATCTACTACGAATATAACTCCTTGTGCGTCCTTGCTAAACTCTGACCATAAGGATCGCACCTTGTCAAGACCCCCGATGTCCCATATCACCAGTTCGTTATCTCCGTACTGTACTGTTTCTGTGTTGCAACCCAGGGTCGGCATTGTCATCATTTGCTTTCCAAGCTTTAGAAAATACAATATAGTTGTTGCTCCTGATCCATCCAAGCCTATCAAAACCACTCCGTACTTTTTCTTCCCGTTGCTCTGAAACTCTTTGCTAGAAAAGCACCCCATAATCTACGTTCACGTTCTTTTGCAACACTTGATGTGTCTCGCTACTTCTAAAGCGCTTCCATTGAATAGTGGAACAGATACCAACAAAGTAACACCACTCCACCCACCACTGGCGCCCAAAACCTTTGGCCTCTCAACTGCCCAAAATGCAATTCCACTTGGAGTCGGAAAGCTTATTATTTGATTCCAAGTAAGTGGACTTTATAAGGGAATGAGAAGGAATTGACGAATACTTTTGTACATTAGTTCAGGGAAGAATATAAAACATTAGAGAAACGTTACAATTCCAAAATGAATTAATAATAAGAAACAGTTGTGTAGACTAATGTGATTTCATTTATTTTCAATCACAACGAGGCATTTTACCGAATCTTTGTAGAAAGGATTCATTGTGAGACAGTTATGATAAAAGCCTGGGATGAGGTTACTGCGGTTCTTTCTTCGATATCCTTATTTTCTTATCAAGCAAGACCCAATGCAGGTTCTCGCGCAAGAGATTTGTTTGCAAGTGAAAGGTATCTACTGTCTTGTTTTGGTTATCTTGGTGATAATTGTGAATGGGTTGAAACAGGACTTTTCTATCTTGGTTAAGAACTGGACTGGCTTCAATAACTATGGGGTTAGCCTTTGGAAAACTACTTGGAACTGTCATCTCTAAAGTCGTTGGTGCTCTTCTCATTTCGATGGGAGCTTTTTTGATTGTCTACAGTGGGCAACACTATTATTGGAATATATACCACATTGAACGTGGTGAGACGATATTCGACCGACTTCGATCCTATATTTTCGTTGGATTTCTTTCGCTTATTGCCCTTTCTTGTTTTATTTTGCTATTTGTCAATACCGAAGGTTTCCTCACGAGGTGAAAGAGTCCAGTCATCCTGGAGGATAAATGATAGAGCATTTTGGCTTTTGTACTTTTCTGAAAATTATTATTGTAAGTAGAACGTATTGGAGTGCATAGTTGAAGTACAATGAGCTACAATGGATGATTTCGGACAAGCTTGAGCCAGGGTTGGTTGGATAGTTTACGATATTTGGATTTCGTTTGCCACATATTTATTATAGTTGTTGTATGGATAGTATTTCCAATGATAAGTTTCCATAGTATGTTAAGTGTAAAACTTGTCTCACAAGTGACAATCATTGAAACATAATTCATCAACGTTTATTGCTGTGGATTCCACTTGACCTGAAGAAGAGAGACCAATAACGATGAAGATATCAACTTGCATTTTATTTGTTTCTGTATATCCCTTGTCTTTTCGTTGTCTCAAGTGTCAAAAGCAACAAAAGAGAGTTACCTCTTCGGTGCCTATTTCATACACGTTTGCTGTTTTCGATTTTTTTCGTAAGAAGGAACAAGTTGCAGAAAAGAATGGTAAAAGTACCGATAAAGATAACGACTTGTTGAAATACATAGCGGAAAAATCATCTTCTGATTGGAATCAAGTAGTGAAGCTTGGAAAGGGATTAGAAAAGACCCGTGAGAACTGGTCCAAGCAGTTTCAACGTTTATTTACTTCGGTAAGTGAAGGTTACTCTTTTTATGGGTTGTCTTTCATATTTATTGTAACAAAAGGAAGAGGTTGAGCAATTTCCGTGGAAAGAGTTGGAAGAAACACTCTATTCTGCAGATCTGGGAACGAAGACGACCAAGAGTATATTACAGGAACTTCGACGAGTTGTTCAAGAAAGGAAATATAAACAAGTTGAAGACTTGAAAGCTGCTTTAAAGGAAATTCTGTATCAGTTTATTGCATCGGGTACAGTGGACTGCTCCTTGAAGATGGCAAAGGAACCTCCAACCGTTTTATTATTTGTTGGCTCCAACGGTATGGGAAAGACAACTAGTATTGGAAAACTAGGATATCAGTATTCATTGCAAGACAAGAAGTAAGCAAAATGAAATGGGCATTAGATATTCTTATCCTTGTTTGAGGACATTGTTGGTTGCTTGTGATACTTATCGTCCAGCTGCAGTGGACCAACTTGAAACTTGGTAATTCATTGTATATAGCAATCTGTTTTGTTTATTGATAAGTTATAACAGGGCCAATCGTGGTCAAGTGGATATTTTTATACCCAAACCGAAACAATATAAACCTACAGCCGTTCTATTTGATGCTTTGGAGAAGTCTTTGAATGAACAATACGATGTCGTATTGATAGATACGAGTGGTAGAATGCATAATAATGAGCAACTTATGAAGGAGTTGTCGAGTATGTGTCGAATAGTGGAGAAAAAGTTGGGTCGAGGTAAATATGAAAGTTGATTGGCTTCATTCTGATTGTTTCTTCTCTCTTTCTCTTTTATATAGGACCAGATGAAATATTGTTGGTATTAGATGGCGTTTTAGGTCGCAATGCATCCAATCAAGTAAAAGCATGGAAGAACCTTATGCCTATAACAGGATTGATAGTTACTAAATTGGATGGAACAGGCAGAGCAGGATATTTGGTTTCCATCATCAATGAAGAAAAGTTGCCTGTTAAGTTGATAGGCGTAGGTGAAGGTTTAGAAGATTTGCGTAGTTTTGATCCTCAGTTGTATATTCAACTCCTATTCGATTGAAAAATTATTTTGATTTCTTAAATAGCAAAGGATTCATTTCATCTTGGAAAACAATTTCCTCAAAAACAAAAATTGAGTATAAAACCAATGATATCAAGCTGTTAGAATAGTCCCATTCGGTCATATTTATGTGTCGAAATGGATATCAATAGGATGGAATGTCTCTATTCTAAAATAAGCCATAACAAAATGTCTCTTCTATAGAAAACCTATTCGATCATTCTATTCTTAACGCTATCATAATCACTGCCATTGCGCATCTTCTCATTTGGAATGTTTTCTACGCTTTTTACGATTCCTTTTATCTTCTTCTTCCTTTCTCTTCCTTTTCTCTTTCTTATGTTTCTTCTTTCGTTTCCTTTCATGTTTCTTATCCTTCTTTGAATGTTTCTTTTTTCTCTCAGATGTTGAGTCTTTTGTGGAGCAACCTATACTTTCCATAGTTGTCTTCGTTGGAGATATTCTTGTATCTTCATGGTCTCTATCCACTTCTTCTTCTTCTTCTTCTTCTTCAGGCGAATGGTCTGCAAAATAGTGATGAACAACTGTCTTCAGAGTAGGATCATCTAAAAGTGGGTCTCCCAGTGAACTATATTCAAATGAAAATGGTTCCTTCTCACGAGGTGTTCTTTCCTGTTTGAATATATTCGAACGACGTCTTCCTTTCCTTTTGGATTGTACTTTGCTTGGCAATGAAAAGCTTTCTCGAACTTGGTCCTCATCCAACAATCCTAGTTTTTCTTCTCCTGTTAACTGCTCTCTCGTTTCTTTCAAAGTTCCATGTAATAAAAAAAGTCTTTCCGAAGCACCCAGTTGCACTTGTAATATTTCAAAGCGTAACCAACTCCCAATACCGATCTTCTCTCGATGATCTTCCACTGCTTCTTGTCTAGCCAATATATCCAATCTGAGTATTCCATATATAACCATTTTTCTTCTTCTTCTTACCTCCACTCTGATTTCCCATCCGTAGAAACTGCGTCGACAGCATCCAAAATAGCATAGTCACTCAACCCATTATCCACCGTTATAACAGCAGGAAACACTCCAAATACTTGCAAACTAACTTGATCTTCGCCCTATATTCCAAGTTATTCGTTATTTGCCAAACAACGAAATCAACCACGAACCACAAAAACAACCCTTCCTATCAACCGCTGACCAGGTTTCAGTGGAAACAACAATACCTTGACTTGACAAGTTACTTTTCCAAAAGGAGTATAATCTACCCATGTTACTGCATTTTCAGGCAATCGAATGTTACCATAAGCAAGTATGACGCCACCCAAACTGGGTTCGTAACCAAGTACAGCGTCAGAAAGTAACTCTTGGAAACAAGTTTTCACCCAATAAGGTCCTTTTATAGGGTCCAGTAACCACGGTGGAATCAAAGTGGTTACTTGACAGGGAACTACCAGAAACATATTTCTTGAACGATCATTCGACGAACCACTCCTCCTCCCCCTAACCAAGAAAAGAAGAATAGGGATGTTATGAAGTAAGATGTGTTTATGGATTCTTTATTGAGTTTTTCTATCGAGTTACAAGTATTCAATATGATTCTATAGAGTAATCTAGAAATATGCATAAAAAGAAGGTCATTGGCATTCCTTACAAAAAGTTTACAATGGGCTAGCCTAACTAGGATCGAATAATGATAATAATAATGTCAACGAGCGATGGACGGAAATCATTTTATTCATTTTTTGGTTATGTGCACGATGATCACAAAAGCACTCAGTTGGAATAGAATATTGAGTAACTATTCCAAACATTTGCTCCAAGTAACTTTAAAAGATGGTAGAATACCAGCAAATAGTGTTGTGCTTACAAATACGAATTGGTTGTATACCCATGCAAGTCTGTCTTCCATGACCAATGTTGCTCGCAAGTTGTCATACAACAAACCACTACATACTACTGCTTACTATTGGCAACAACAACAAGAGATTCCATCTTCTTCAAAGTCAGAACAGATTACGCCATACCATCCCGTATCAGAAAATTTGGATAAGAGTACTGAAGACTATCCTTGGAAGGTAAGCAATGCAATGGATATTCCACCGTGACAAACTCACGAGCTATACTAGTGGAGAAGCTTTCTTCCAGAACATACTTACAAACCTAATTTAAAAGTCGACTTGACGAGACATCATGACCCAATAGACTTTCGAGACAAAGTAGCTCAAAAAGTTGTCAAATTTTTGAGAGTGTTTGCTGATGCCTTTTTCAGAAAGAGATATGGACATCGTGCTGTAGTATTAGAAACTGTAGCTGCTGTTCCTGGAATGGTTGGAGGAATGTTGCAACACTTGCAATCGTTGAGAAGATTCAAACCTTCTGGAGGCTGGATAAGAGTGTTGTTAGAAGAAGCTGAAAATGAAAGAATGCATTTGATGACCTTTATGGCCATTGCCAAACCAACGATTCTAGAAAGAGCCTTGGTTTTATTGACTCAAGGTGGTTTCTTTGCATTTTATGCGTTCATCTACATACTGTAAGTATAATATTTCAGTGGGTCATCAAGAATAATGTCCTTTGTAATAGTTCTCCCAAAACAGCTCATCGTATTGTTGGATATTTGGAAGAAGAAGCTATCATATCATATACTCAATACTTGCAAGAGATTGATAAAGGAACTCATGCCAATATACCTGTAAGTAGTCATTGAGATGGATATATTCGTATTCACCGAGGTCATTACTGAATAGGCTCCAGAAATAGCTATCGATTATTGGCAAATGGATAAAGGTGCTAGGCTTCGAGATGTGGTATTGGCAGTAAGAGCTGATGAGGCACATCATCGTGATGTCAATCATCTTAAAGCCAATTTGTTGTATAAAAAGAGATATTCGGAACCAGCTCCTGTACAAGCTTTGAGACATGGAGATGTGAATCCAGAAGAAGCATTTCGAGAAGAAAATAGGTCTACCTAAGATGGATTGGAATCATAGTCATGCGTGTCTTTGTATAGAGAAGTTGATATGTATCGTAATATCTCATTTTGGAATAGTATCGAGTATGTGTGAAAGATAAAAAAGTAGTTGTTGATCATGTGCTTTGTTTCAAACAAATGTATGTATTCTATGCATATATATATATATACAACACACAATAATAACCTTTCTCTCTATTCCTTCTATTCACAACAATCCCTAACCATCTATTCGTCTTCTTCTGAAGTAGAAGAAGGAATACTGGATTCTAGATGAGAATAGATCAATTTCTGATGATCACTAGGAATGGACTGGAGTTCTTGTATCCATCTTTCACCGACTTCCAGACGAAGTTCCATTAAACGATGAGCAATTTGATTGGGATATATCCACTTGACAGGATGGGTTCTTTGAATAGGAGCCAAACGCAACATATTGAAGAGAAACCCTTGCTTGTTATATTCTCCACTCCATAGATAAGGATATCCAGATGAAAACTTTTCTTGGTGTTTCCTATATTTTCCAAATAATTTGGCTGCATCACGATATTCCATTAACCATAGATAGTCATGATAACTTGTCTCACGAAGCTCCGCGAGATATTCACATACAGCAGCTTCAGTTAACAATGCTTGTAACCTACGATACGTTTCCGTTCTCAATGGGGTGGAATCCGAAGTAAAAGGATCATTCTCAAAAATTAAACTACGCAATGGCTCCAAATCAGCACCCACATTGAGTGACAGCTCCATTTGCTGTCTGTTGATTTCCAAATTTTCTGCAGATACCAAAGCCAAGTCACTAGCACATTCTGCTGCTACTTGTTCTCGTACTCTCATCAGTCGAATGGCTATAGAAGAAGGACTTATTTCTATTTCAAACTTACGACTATACGAATGATAACGTGGGTCGGGTCCACTTGAAATTTCAAAAATATGCATAGGCGACTTGAATAGTCTCAACAGGTAAGCATAAGAGCCGTCTCGAAGTTCACCTCGGTTGCCAAAATTTTCAAACTCAAGTAACCATGTTCTAGAAAATTCGTCATGCAACTCACTAAAATAGTAGCAAAGAGTGTAAATGGCTCGTTTGGTCACAAAATCCTTGACCGTTCCAGTAGAAGGAGTCCAACCAGCCTTAGAAAAACAGTTGAAAGATGATGAAGGTGAGTGGTCTACTTTTTTTAACTTGTTAAAGGAAATAAAACTATGGATACATTGTTGGTTTTGAAAAGTAGAAGAAATAAAAAGTGAAAAGCAAGACATGGGAATCCACTAACTGAATTGATCCAATAGGACAGGAAGAAAAAGATTTTTTGTAGGATTGTGACGTTTCTTTCTTGAAAATATTTTTCTTTTAAATAAAAAAAAGTTATATTTAGAGACACATGTTTGTTCAGAAATAGGGTTGTGACTACATAGCTCAAAAGTAACTCACTTTGGGTTGAGAAACATTTTAGTTGGGCATGTTTTGTGGACCACTTCATTTGTCATATAGAAACCAGTTGTCCTCGAGGGCGACTAGAATATCGTATATGAAACGAAATGGCTTGTGTCACAAACTTACTGACATAATGTGTTGTTTGTCTTCGTCTCGTATTCAAGAAGGAGACTTGGTTGTAGTGGCTCTCCCCTTTGGAAAATACCGAGTGGCAAAAGTCACAGGGTTTGATTATTCGGGAAGAACAGCGGATGTGATTTATCTCGAAGAGAAAAAAGGTTTGTATAGAAAAGTCGCTATCTTCGTACTTGTTCGACGTATCGAGTTTACTTTTCTTTAGCTGCCTGCTTTTATTTACAAGATGAAACCAAGTCATTTGAAGCTGTGGCCAATATGACGCCCATAAAAGCACGTTACAACGCTACTCAACTTTGTTATGAAATACCACACTCTGAAATCCAAAAAGTTTTGAGTTCTAGAGGCCCTGTTCCCAAGGCGGTGGTTCGAAATCCCCCACCTGCTCTTTTTCGAGTCGGCAAACCTACCAGGCAACAAGCTCTATATGGTGCAGGTATATCTATAGGTATGAGTTTGCTTTTCAACTTATTATTTACTCAGATACAGTCCAATGAGTATATACAAAGCCAATGGTAAGAGTAAGCATCGCATATTGTCGAATGGGAGGTTAAACACTTATCCAGGTTTGCTCAAGTATTATTACTTTGTATACAATGGATGACTTTTATTTCGTTACTGGTGGGATTCGGGCTGTTGTTGGGAGTTTTTGTGGGTAAATTGGAATAAAGTTTGCAACTGAATACATCATATGAAAAGAGAATCTCTCCCTGGAATAGTTTATAAAAGAGTTTTTTTCTATTGTATTACTGAATAGGCATTCCTCATATTTCTAGGATGTCTCATTCATTTTTAATGGCAAGTCATTATTGTGCTGCATTCCATTTTGACCCGCCAATGGGCAAAATTTGAATCCAGTAACGGGAATCTTCATCCCCACAAAGGCAGCAGTTGATATTCTTGTGACTTGTAGTAGGCACTCGTTGTGTTCTTTGTATGCTTCTCTATTGGATTGAAAACTTTTTGTCCTAGTGAAAAAACCATTTGATGATAGCAGAACATTCACTTTATTCGACGGAAAGCACAACAGAAACATCCGATAAATATAAACCAACGGGTTGGAGAAACGCGACAACTTTCTTCTCTTCAGATAGTACAATTTCTCCTATTCCTACAAAGTCCCTCTCCTCTCTCAGTAATATTCACACTTATAGAGTAACCGTAGAAACCGCGGACGTTCGATGGGCAGGTACAGATGCGCAAATATTTATAAGACTCATAGGTGATATAACTACGGCTCCTGAGCAACATTTGGCTGGAGGAAACTTTGAAAGAGGCGGTATAGATCAATTCACCTTTGATATTCCTCACATAGGAAACCTTGTCAAGATAATGGTTCGTCACGATGGAAAAGGTTGGGGTTCTGCTTGGATGTTGGAGAGAATCGTCGTAAAAGATGAAAACTTGCAAAAAACTTGGGTTTGTAATTGTTCTAAATGGCTTAATAGAGATGTCGATAATATGATGGAACTGGTTCCAACTTGCACCAATTCCAACTCCTTAAGTAGCTTCCTCCAACGAAGAATAAGTGGCATCTTTTCGAGCAGTTCTCCTGCTAAGAATCTATTTGCATCCAATCCAACCAACGGAAAAAATAATGTTCTTAAGGAAACATCTCCGAAAACATTCTCGCCAAAGACAGAATCGCCTTATCACGAAGAAACCAGTAAATCTATCATAGAAAGACCCATAGAACATACTCCCTCCAATCCAATTTCGCCGGTTGAATGGCAATGTAATGGCTCTCCAATAGTCATTCGATTTCATGTCAACTATTTCACTCAAGAGTCCCAGTATTTGTATGTATGTGGTTCAGCCAAATTTCTAGGTGAATGGAACGCTCAAAAGGCACTAAAAATGAATATGTTTACTGCTCCTGATGGTGCCTGGAGAGGTGACTGGCGTTTGGAAGTTCAAGTTTCAGAAATTGAAGATTTCCAATACAAATATCTTGTGGTTGATGAAACCAATGGAAACATTACTTGGGAAAATGGTGAAAATAGAAAGATGGAATTTCATAGGCATACCAGTCAAATGATGAAAGTCAGAGATGTTTGGCATACACCTTCGAACTCTCGGAAGATTATAACGAGTTTCACGCCATGCGACTCGAAAACTACTCCTAAAACAGTAAATGATAATGCAACGCCATGCTTTTATCGACAGAACGCATCTTCGTGGACAGACCCTAAAGGAGGAGATACAGAATTGAAAATGGATGATATTCGAACCAGAGAAGAACTTATCGAGAAAATTCAACAATTACAACAACAATTGGATGCAAAAGAAGCTAAATTATCCCATGCTAATGCCTTGTTATTACAAAAAGGAATCAGTGCCGTGATGAGTAGAAAGGATGAAAACTTGACTTGGTCGAGGCTAACAGACTTTGAAAGAGAAAACAATGAGCTTCGGTCAGAATCTGAAACCATGAAAGAAAAAATAAGCCAGTATGAAAATGATGTGAAGATACTTCAAAAGGAAACGGAAACCCTAAAGTTACAAGTAAGTGCTTCAATACCTGAGAGAATAACACATGGAAAACTCAATTTTTCTAGTTTGAAGAAGAAATGAACAAGAAACAGGAACTGGAACAACAACTTGTACAGCTCCGTCAGTTACAGTTCAAATCTCAAGACGACAAGTGTTACACAAATAATGCATCGAATATACAACAAAGCGTTGTAAATGGCTCCATCTTAAAAGTTAAGGAAAGTGTTCAGCTATTGAGTGCTGCGATAGAACAAGTTCGTTCTGAAGTTGTCTCCAGTATTTCTCAAAACGAAGAGCGAATGAGTCACGACTGCCAGATTCTACACCGAATTATCTTAGAAAACCAACAAAAAATGAACGAATTAAAAGAAAGATGGAGAAAAGAATTCGAATGGCGTCGAAGGCTTTTCAATCAAGTTCAAGAACTTAAGGGAAACATTCGAGTCTTTTGTCGACCAAGACCTTCTCGCTCATCTTGTGCAATTCAAGTTCTCGAGGAGAATCGTCTCATGGCAAAAGGAAAGGTCTATGAGTTTGATAGAGTGTTTTATCCAAATGCTAGTCAAAAAGAAGTATACGAAGAAACCTCCTCCTTGATAACTTCTGTGATGGATGGCTATAATGTTTGTCTCTTTGCTTATGGACAAACGGGAAGTGGTAAGACCTACACAATGAATGGTGATGAAGCCAGTCGTGGAGTGAATTATCGAGCAATCGAAGAGCTCATTAAAATACGAAATGAAAGAGCAGAGGAGATCCAATATGAAATTGAGATGAGTCTAGTTGAAATATACAACGAACAGTTGCATGATTTGATAGCAGGCAGTGATGAATCCTCTCAGTCTATTCATTCGTCGTCTTCCAAGGGCAGTAATACCTGGAGTACTCAGAAACTGGAAATTAAGCTTAGTCCACAAGGGCCTTATATTCCAGACTTGACTTGGATACCAGTTATTTCTGTCGAACAAATATGGCAAGTGATGGAACAAGCATCCAATTATCGCTCACAAGGAAAGACAACTATGAATGATCGTTCTAGTCGTTCCCATTTGGTCATTAGTTTAAGGATTCAAGGTCGAAACTTGATAAATGAAACGAAGTTGAGTGGCAAGCTTCATCTTGTAGACTTGGCAGGATCAGAAAGGATATCTCGTTCGGAAGCGACAGGAGACCGTCTAAAGGAAGCACAGCATATCAACAAAAGCTTATCATGTTTGGGTGACGTTTTCATGAATCTCCTTTCTAAAAACAGTCATATACCCTATCGCAACTCTAAGCTGACATTTTTACTTCAAGACTCATTAGGTGGCGACTCTAAGACTCTTATGTTTGTTAATGTGAGTCCTGAAGAACCAGACTTACAAGAAAGCATATCTTCTTTGAATTTTGCCAGCAGAGTGAATAAGATACAGTTGGGTCCAGCAACGAAACATACAGAATCACAAGAGTTGTCTCGCTTCGCAAAAGCTGCAACGAGAGCTTATGAAGAAGCTTCATCTAAAGAAGAAGAAATTCGCCACTTGAAACAGAAACTGAACGAAACCACACAAGCTCTTCATGAAAAAGAAATACAGTTGGAAAAATGGCGTGAACAACTACAGCAGGAAATGGAACATAAACAAAGTCTATCAGAAGAGTACAAAAGAAAAGAAAAAGAGTTGGATACAAGTCGTCAGTCATTACAAAAACTTGAAAAGCAACTTTCTGAATGGAAGGAGAAACTAAGTTTGGATCAAATGAAAAGACAAGAAAACCAATCCCATACTTCGCGTACCAGTACAACTCCTGTGGCGCTTCGAAAGCGTTCAAGTCCCTATCGTATCCAATCTCCTTATCGAAATATTCACCGTACTGAATCAACTCGGGATGCTGTTTCCAAAGAGAATCGGTTACCTCTGACAGAACGAATGGAAAACCAAACAGAAGTGGAGTCAAGTAGTTCATCCAAAGTTCTCGAAACCTCTACTGACACCGATAAAGAAGCAACTGCAACTCCGAAACCACACCGCAAAGTTAAACATCGAGTTCACTTTGAAGAACCTAACAAAACATCTACTACTACCACTACTACTCAGATGGGTTCTTTAGTTTCTTCCAAACAAGGACCCAAAAAAGTTATTTATGCGTTTGGTAGTCGTCTAGAAGTTCCCTTGGATACCAAAAAGAAAAGTATATCACAACCTTGTAGTTCTTTAAAACGTCCAGCTGGAAGGGTACTGAGTTACAAGTCAGCGATGGATAAATAAAAAAACTTCATTATACTTGTAAAGGGAAGACACCTATTTATTCAAATTGGCAAAAAAAATATATCTTTAGCAACAAAGCTTTTCCTATCAAGGTCCATGCATTCCTCTCATCATGCATTGATATTTCTTTTCATAAAACAATAATCAATTTTTTTATCATCATACAAGTGCATCTATTCTTCATCATTATTCTTGCATCTCTCCAAAATGAAAAGGCTCTTGAACATTATGATGATTGACACCAAAACCAAAATGACCTTCTGATGATGAAGCTGGCGTAACTCCTTCAACAGGTTCTCCCGTGCCACTAAAGTAAGTTTCCAAAATTTTCAAGGCTAAATGAGAATATTCAGTTGATATATTTCAACAACTTGATAAACCTGCATTCTTACCTTTGCTATATATATCATGGTTCACATGTGTCTGTAAATTCTCAATCCTATCCACCCCTTCGGCTTCTTCCACCAACAATGCATATTGATTGAAACCATTGACGGCTAGTCTTTCACCAGCTCGCAATATGTTTTCAAGACCTTCCAATGCTACGGTAATAATACGAGAATCAGATACAATCAACAAGTTACATAATGGAGGTATACAGCCTTGCTTTACCAAATATTGAATCTGTTCAATTGTTCCACCAGAAGTTGCATTAGAAATAGCCCATGCAGCTTCCTTCTTGACATCAAATTCTGCATTTTGTAACAAATCCACCACTTTTGGAATAATATTGGCATTTATCACAGCTTGTATTTGTTCTTGGGTACCTGCAGTAATATTACTCACAGTCCAACATGCTTCCTTTCGAATGCTCTTTTTGTGAGACCCAAGCAGACTATTCAAACAAGGCAATGCATCGCAGTTGATCACAACTTGCGTTTGAGTATCATCTCCTGTCACTATATTGCCAATGGTTCTTAATGAAGGGGTCTGTACAGCGATACTCTGATGTGTCAATAACTCAACTAGTCTTCTAGTAACCTATGAATGGCAGTTCATCTAATGAACTATTGAGGAAAAACTTTTAGAAACTTACCCCTGATTCTATGACAGCTTGTATCTTATCGTTAGGTCCATCTGATAAATAAGACAATGCCCAACAAGCATCAGCCAATATCATATCGTCATTCGAATATATCAACTGAGCCAAAGTGTTTAATGCTGGTCGTATCAAATCAAAAGGTGTTTGAGGCTTTCCTCGACAAAAGTTAGATAAGGTCCAAGTCGCATTCCTTAACATAGATAGCTATTGTTTGTTTCATATCAATGAGAATACTGAAAAATGAATCGGTTACTTACTTTTGCTGGTTGAGATAATTGTTGAAGTAGTGGCATCATAGCGCCATGATATAATACCAAGTCTCTGTATTCTGGAGAATCGCCAGCTATATTTCCCAACGCCCAGATAGCCTGTTCTCTTACATCTTCATTGGGTGAAGACATTAAACGAACAAAACTTGGAACTGCACCAGCCTCAACGACAGTGGTAGTGTGTTCCGAAGTTCCAGAAGCAATATTGGTCAACACCCAAGCCGCTTCGAATTGCAAAAGGGAATAATCATCTCTTGATAAAAACTCGACCATTCTAGGTACTATTCCCGTACTGATAACCTCGGTGATGGGAGGATTTTTTTCTATGACAAAAAACAGTCAGTCTATCACTGAACTATTCTCTTAAGAGACCAACAAGTTCAACTTACCGACAGATAAAAGTTGTCTGAACTCTTTCGTACATTCGAGTTGCGTTGGGACAGAGTCAGACCATACTCCTTGCACTAGTCTTGGAATATTTGCTGCCATAGCATTTTCTGTACTCAGATTATCCCCCTGTGCAGTCTTGGTTACTTCCAAACTACTATTTCCAGATACTTCCTTTTCCCTTCGTTTCTTCATGAGGTTTTCTTCTCTCTTTGACTTGCGAATCTCTACAGAATGCTCTTCCCTCTTTTTACGTGACTCTTCAGTGTCTATGGACTTTTTGAAGGTTTTCTTTCTTGCCTCCAGCCTACTTTGTCTCGTAGCCATCATAATAGAAAGCGATACCCAGTCAACCAAAAGTGCCCAATCTCCACTCTATTCGGCCCACATTTGAAATTGCATCTTTTGCCTAAGATTGCGAAAATGGACACCGCGTCTCCATTTTTGGGTCGTCATTCAATTGCTTAGAAAAGTTGTCATACGTTTGCTTTATTTGCTACATATTGTTTCTTTAAGAACAGATTCATGTTTTGTATAACTCTGAAATATAGGCAAGGCCAATGAATCTACGGTTTTCAACAATAAGCTCTGAATATTCTCCCAGCCACCGGGACTTGACTCAAACAAAGTTCCCACACAACTCAAAACATTTTCTATAATGGCGTCATTGTCAAAACTCATCTTTCCTATCCTGGCACTTGAACAAGGTCCTTCCACACAAAATAAATAGGTTCTGTTGAGTGCTCTTTGAACATCACGTCCTATATCTTTATTCATACGTATTGGTATCGGAACTCTATGACAACAAAGTAAGGAAGGGTTCATGAAGTGAGAAACTTACTTTTTCTTTCGAAAGCACTCCTTTCCCAGAGTTTTAGCAAGCATTGGAACAACTCGATCGTCTGCCAAAAAAAGGTCATATGCCTGTACAAATTGTCTTTTCAAGGCAAACGTAGAATATTTCTTTCGTAACTTGGACACTCCTATAACTTTGCTTATGCCACTGATGTGGTGGTCAGCAATATAATCTTTGATTTGACGTTGTGGGTCTTTAACAATAAAGCAAACTTCAGATTCCCCTGCAACATAAATAGGATGCGGCAGAGGACTAGTATCCAAGTGGATAAGCAATTATACCAACGTCACTCAATACCAACTTACAGAGCGCATGGTTTCCAAGACTTTCTTTCTGGAAGCTGCTTAAAGGTGACAACTAAGAAAATAAAGTCCTCGTTATCCTTTAACAGTGAATGTCTTGTTTTAGTATCATTTTGTTCTCTTAATACACGTAAAGCTTGTACAGCCTCAACAACACGGTGACTAGGCACAGGGGACGAAGACATCCTTTGGTACGGCCTTCAAATCGTTTTTGAAAGCATTTCACATAGAAATGTAACGACAACTTAAGATATTGTTATCTCCAATATGCTTATTTCATAGAGGGTGGTTATTCATCTATTTGTAGAAATTTATAAAGATATTGAAGCGTATTGAAAAGAGGAACTACGAAACGTGCTATTGAACTGTGCACTAGTTTGTGAAACTGAATAGTTATTCTATTATTTGTCACTGGAGAAAATACTGATAGGGAAAGAGAACCAATGGGATAGCCTTTTGACTCAAAATGATTATAAATAAAGAAAACTCAGATTCTGCTTTCCCCTATCAAAATAAGTGCAGTATCAAGAACTTCTATTTATTCGATCCCACTTGATGACTCTGCAACCAGAAAACGGGGTATCTGTTTCTGTCCTTCATAAAGCTATCTTTGTTATCTCTATATTTGTTCTACTATTTCACGTATTTTCTTTTTACAACTTTCGGCATCGACTAGAAGTTCTTGGTTGAGTTTTTCTGCACACTGTTGTAACTCTCTCACACTTTCCGAACACTTTTCCAGTAGGTACTGTTCTACCGTCATCGTTTCCTCACTCGCTACACCATCTACTTGTTCAACTGGCTGGTCTTGCATTGACTTGAAAGGTTTCTCTTTGGAGTTGGTTGACATATACAAGTTAACGATTCCTTCACAGCCCGCCAATGAGGACCTATTTCAAAAAAGGGAATAATTAAATAACTTTGAAAAGTTATGATGTATTCGTATTTTTGTGATTCTATATGAAAGAAACTGCAACTATTTAGAAACTTGTTTTAGCTTTTAGATCTTTCTTTACCGTTGCCACACAATGGGTCAGCAATGGAGTCAAACAACCCCTTCTTATGAAGTCAAAACAAACTTGACTTGTTCTTATTCGGATAACAAACAGAAAGGCTCCAACCAGGTTGTCACTGTCAATCCTCCTCCTGAGCAAAGACAAGATACTCACAGAAAGCGAGAAGCATCTCTTCATCCGTTGTTGCAGGAACTGGAGCAACTTTCATCTGTCCAACCACTGCAAGTTGATAATTCAAACGAGATAAGGTTGATACAAGAGACCAAACAACTTGCAGATATGGCAATATTGAAAAGGTTTTACTCTGGAAACACTGTGGGTTTGAAGGGTGTTTTGAGTGCCGACGAAAAAAAGCATTCCATAAGTTTTCACAGCAATAGTTTGCATCAACTTGCTACTGTAAAAAAAGAAATGATTGAAATATTAATCAGTCGTCAGGAACAGTTACAGTTACAAACAGATGGTGTCTTGGAAAAAACCAAACAAGTTTGTCAACAACTAGAAACCAAGGCAGACCAGTTGAGAAGAGTGAGCACTGGTATCCGACAGATAGAGAAGTTGTTGGTAACCTTATGCGACTGTCAAGAACTACTGACGAAAAGTCTTGAGTTGACTTCAGAAATACGAGCTCGTAGTGGGTCCAGTAGAATGGAAACTATATGTAGTTTTCGAGAGTATCTAAGTTCACATGCACCTGAGCTATTGATAGATGACAATATGACTTTACTTCCCAACTCATGAAAGTCATTTCAAGTTATTTATTTTTATCTATTTTATCATTATCTTACTATATCTTATTTCCAACTCACGTGATATTGTTGATGGTTTTTTCCCAAAGACTCAACTAGTGCAAAGCATTCCTCACAAGTTTGATGGAAGTAAGGAAAAGGCTGTTGGAACTGTTTTTGTATATCATTTGGAATAGCCTTGTTACTAGCGAGTGTTCTTTGATCAGTTTCCAAATGGATATTCCACTGATCCACTGAAGTTTCGACAAGTTGAGCGTACAATTTGTATAAAGAGGCAGGTACCAAGACTCCAACCATTTGTATACTGATTCGATTATCGCTATGAAACTTGTCTACATGATGGGATATATTGGCACTAGTCAGGCTGCAATGAAGAAATTCTTTATCAGAAACGATGGTAGGAACTCTCTTCAGGAATAGTTTTCTCCACTGAGGGATTTCGTTCCAAATCAACTCATATAGAGCATGAACTTGGAGATGACCTTGGAACAATATCGTTTGTCCTTTTGATTGCCATTCGATATTATCTCGTAGGATTCCAGGTTTTATATCCATACTTGTTGTTTGTTTGATTTCATATTCAATACCTGCTTTATCAAAAGCTTGTTTGATTCTTGTTGGAACATTTTCTGTTATAGCCAAACAAGTATGGGAGTCATTTCCTTGAGAATAGAAAGAAACGAAAATAATCACAAACTTTTCAAAAATAACATAAATAGATTGGTTATGACCCAACTTCCATTGTTGATATACCGAATGAAAGGCAAGTTGCCAATTTTTACATTGAATATATTCTTCACCTATCCAATACTCCTTGACTGGATGACTTGTCTTGTTTGTGAAAGCGTTGGAATGACTCCACATACTGGCATCTGTCTTATCCTGTTGGCTGATAACAGTATCATCTATTGTATCTTGTAATGCTGGATAGGTAAAGATGGTCGCCACTTGTTTCAAAGTGTCCACTAAAGAAAGCATATTGCTACTCCATTCTTTGTTTTCTTCGTTTACGTTGGATGAATAAAATATATGTTGAAAGCATAAACGTTCAACTTGATTTTGTATCCACTCTAGTCCTTGCTTGTTGTTTTGTATTTGCAACTCCAACTTGATTGCTGTTTTCAAACTCATATCTACTGGAACAGTTAACTGTTCTGTTTCCCTGGTCCTCGTTGATTCCCTCCTTCCAACCAACTTTTGTTCTTCATCCCTCTTACTTGTTTTATTAGGATGCAACACCGACAAGTTATCAGAAAGTGTTGTCCAGTCCAAGTTGCTTAGGTCAGCAGTTGATTCCCTTTTCCTTTCCACTTGAAACTTGGAAAGGAACGAATGCATCTTTTCCTCATTTTCAGTAGAATGAGTTACTTTATTAGGTGGAGCACTATCTATTAGTAACGACCTAGGTTGTTGTTGTTGTTGCTGACTATTTCTTTCTTTGAGCCATCTTTTATATTCCATAGGAGTTTGAGGTTTCCTTTGAGACATGATGGTGGAGACCATTCAAAATGGTTATTCATTCAAATGGACCACATCAAAACAGTTCCATCGAGTCCCATCTTGAGGTAAAGCTTTCCATAAACGAACCATTCGATCACTTGCTGAAGAAGCTAAAATACTACCCACCATATTCCACTGCAGTCGAACAATTCTTTCATTTCCGTGATTCAACCTACAGATTGGCTGCATTTCATGTCCATTTGTTTTATTTCCTTGTTGGATACGTGGAAACTGAAACAAAAGTATCGAACCATCTTCACAACCCAACGCAATTCGTTCAAAACTGCGTCCCACATGAGGTGCCCAAGCTACTGCTGAAAGGTCGGCAGTATCTGATTCACTAGTCCTAAACAAATGCCAATCTGTCCAACGACGAGTATCATTGTCCATACTCCATACACGACAATCCTTATGGGAAGCTACTACTATCAAAGGAATGCTATCTACTGATGGATTCCAACTCATACCAACTACTGGAGAATCCATATCCAATTCTGTCAACAAAGGCCATTGATGAAGATCTGCTTCATCTATACAAGTATATATACGTACATAACCATCAGCAGAGCCTGAAGCCAATAACAAACCCAAGTGTGGTGGAGCAAACTGAACTTGTCTCACTTCATCTCTAGCGTCCACCAAATGTGCCAACGCAGTCCACCCTTTTGTACTTTTATCCATCGAAGAGGAAGAATAGGAAGACGAGGCTTCTGGCTCTTCCCAAATAATAACTCTTTTGTCATAAGAGCCTGTTGCGAGAATATTTCCGAAACAAGGATGTGCCCAACTCACACCAAATAAAGGACCTTCGTGTGCTTTCCACTGATAAGTACGTTGCCAATCATCTTTCTTATTCCATATACATATTTCTCTATCGATAGAAACAGTAGCTAACCTCTTTCCGCTATAGTCATAAGCCATATCTTGAACAACACTAATCTCTTCTTCCTCATCCATCATCATCCAGCCTCACTCTGCTATTATTATTTTCCTCGATGCAATTGTTTCTCTCTTGTCTTGTTCCTCCTCCAGTGAAGAACAAGGCCCATGACTCAACTTGTCGAAAGCAACTTTCAAAGTTACGTCCATGTCCAAACAAGTATCACTTAGTTATGAACCATGTACAAGGAGGAACCCACAAAAGAAAAGTTGCTTTGGTTTCGTTGGGCTGTCCGAAAAACACAGTTGATGCAGAAGTGTTATTAGGAAACTTGAAAAGGAAAGGCTTCCAAATTGTTGAGAAAATGGAAAAAGCAGACGCTGTGATTATCAATACTTGTGGTTTCATAGAGGATGCTAAGAGAGAGTCTTTGAGTTTTATTTTCCAGGCGTTGGATTGGAAAAAGAAACACCTGAAAGGAGTTATTGTAACAGGCTGTTTGGCACAACGATACGCTGAAGAATTGGCTGCACAAATACCACAAGTTGACGCAGTCGTAGGGTTTGAAAGTTATGCTAATGTAGCTCAAACGTTGAACCAAATATTCTCCCAACAAGAAGCTAGTCGTGTTCAAGTGGGAAAAGCTACCGTTCCTTTTCAGACAGAATACATTCGTCACCCATTAACACCCAAACATAGTGCCTATTTAAGGGTAGCAGAAGGTTGCAATCATGAATGCTCTTTTTGTAGTATTCCGAGTTTTCGAGGAAGATTTCGCTCAAAACCTTTTCAAAGTGTCATAGAGGAAGCAAAGATGTTGGTTGAAGGAGGGGTTTGTGAACTCAATATCATTGCTGAAGATACCAATCAGTACGGTATGGACTTTGGTAATCAAGACCAAAGGAGATTGGCTGATCTTTTATATGAATTGGCCAACCTATCTTCATTGAAATGGATTCGTCTGTTGTATTGTTATCCTTCTTATTTTTCACCAGCTCTCATACGAGCTATAGCAGAAATTCCTCAAGTAGTGAAGTATATCGATATTCCTCTGCAACATGCATCCGATGGAATTCTAACAAGAATGAATAGACCCAACAGTCAATATACTCGTCAACTTTTATATCAATTGAAGCAGAATATTCCAGAATTATGTTTAAGAAGTACTTTTATTTGTGGGTTTCCAGGAGAAACGGAAAAAGATCATCAGGAACTGGTTAGGTTTATTAAGGAGTTGGGATTTTCTCGAGCTGGATTCTTTACTTATAGTTTGGAAGAAAATACTAGTGCTTATTCCATGGATGGTCATGTTCCTGATGAAGTAAAGCAAGCCAGAAAGGATGAGTTGGTTTCCTTACAGCAGTCCATTCAGGAATCATTTGCTATGAAATGGGTTGGAAAGAAGATAAATGTGCTCATCGACAAAGTGGAACAGGGATATTCTAAAGGACGAGCTTATTTTGATGCACCTGAGATTGATGGAGTTGTTTATGTTTTACAGCAACTATCACCTGGAAGAATATATTCAATAGAAATATTAGGAACGAATGGTTGGGATTTATATGGACACAAGTAAGTACCATAGTCTGTCAACAATAAATGGTAACAAGTTAACAATACTCAAACTTATTGCTCTCTCTCTCTCTCTCTCAAACACACACACATACACACAATGCACACAATACACAGCAGAATCTCTCTCTTAGTGATCCAATCGCAACGACAAGACAATAATATGAAGTGATTTCTATTCCTTCTCCTTCTCATCGGCTTGTAAGGAAAACAAATCGTCAAAAATATTCGAGAAATTTTTTACGAAATGATTGGCTTCGATGTCATCTGTCGATTGTTCAAGAACGGAAGAAGTACTATCATCATATAAAGGGAATGTCATGAAGGAATCATCCAAAGGGGAGTCACTAAGTAAAGAAATAGTTTGAAAATGATTATCAACCATATTGGATTCCATTTGAGAATGTTCCTTTTCACTACAAGGACCAACTGAACAAGAAGATTGATGCAGTGAGTGAAAGGAATCGCTCTTATCCCATTGTTTACAAGTATGAGAATTCATATCTACTCGTCCTTGTTGAAACAACAATGCCATTTCATTTTCACCTGAGACACTATGGGATGCCTTTTGTTCTATAGCAGTTTGTAAAGTTGATGACTTTTGGTCTCGACTAGAACAAGGCCAACGATTGACTCTTTCCAATAACCGCTTTCCAGCATCTTGAAATGTTGTCTCTAAAGGAAACGATAAGGACTTGAAATTCTTTCCTTTACGAAATGATCTACAACGTCCTGTCTTATAGGGACTTGACCCTTTTTCCATGTTACTGGAACGTTTCTGATGCCAAAGGCTGCCATGTTGATCCCATATATGGGTATGATGACTACATCTCTTGCAGATTCTATGAGTTACTGCATTTGTACTTTCATGCTTCAACACTTCTTGTACAGAACTACCAACAGAGCTTTTTTTGGAAGATTCCACATTACTTCTATGAATGAAAGATGGTCATCCCTCTTTGTAGTTTACATATATCTCTCTCTATTTACCTGCAGGATGTACACAACGAAAAGTCTTGAGGTTCATTTATTTCTTCTTTTGGTTCCGAAAATGGATGTCCAAATAGACGATGTTCTTTTTCGAAAACAATAGCGGTATGATAGTATCCATTATCATGTAGGAACTGATACAACGAGTGAAAGTCGGCAAACATGGCTTTCAAGAAATCCTTGTGAGAACGCAACGGCCAATGGGAATACTTGAAAGATATGACGTGTCCCAGTCGACTGATAACCAAACTGGGGATGGGAAATCTTGCTGACAAAAAGAGCAATTTCTATATAAATATATATATATATGAATACCGAGGAAATGAATTGTACCATTCTTTTATATATTTAGATACTACCACTGCTAGTCAATGCTTGACGTCGTACTCCTCTAGTACCTTTCTTTCCACTGGCTACAACGGAAGTTTTACTACGAGGTACTTTTTCCTAGTTAAAAGTCAAAAACTGCACTACCTTCCTCCTCTACTTACTGCTACACTCACCTCTTTCTCGGTCAAAAATATTTCAATGTGACAAGGATGAGACATGAACGGATTGACTCTACCATGAGCACGATAAGTTCTTCTTCTACCTTTGATAGCCTGATTCACTTGAAGATGGGAGATATAAAGCGCATCAACATTCAATCCTTTCACTTCCGCATTAGACTCTGCATTTTTCAACAAGTCCAAAAACACCAAAGCACTCTTCTTAGGCCATCTTCCGTTAGGAAATCCGTGTTGTTTAGCTTGAGCTTTTCTGCCAACACCATAACGATATCGTACAAAGGGAACTATCTCTTTCTTTTCGATCACATTTTTCAAATAAGTCTTTGCTCTTTGTAAACTCATGCCCTTTAACGCACGTCCCGTCTCTCGTGTGTTTTTAAAGTGCACTCGAATATCGGAAGCACGCGCTTTGCAAGCTTTGAAAAAGTAAATAGAACACAACAAAGGATCCGGAAAACACTTACTTTTAGTAGGATTATCTGGTTGCTTTGAATATCTGGTCATCGTCCTCTTCTTAACAATCCTCCTCTCAAAATCCTTACTACAAAAAGACCAACGACGGCGAAATGGAAAAGAGAAAGGAAGGGAAATGAGGGTGCTTATGATCCAAGCTGAAAAACTTGAAAACCATACACAACGAAACAAGTAAACAAAGTGCAATATTGCGTACAAAACAATAAAGTTTATACTGCTCAAAAAAAAGAGGTTTTCTTTAGGAATTCACTAGAATCACTTTTGAGTTGGAGATCTTTTCTTCTCGGCCCTTCTTCCTGTCGCATTCTTTTCTTCCTAATCCATTCCTACGTACTTGTGGCTTTTGTGTCTTTTCCATAAAATAGACTCATGGCTGAAAATACTCATACTGCTAACGGTTATACCAAAATAGAGTGGCCAATGAGTGCTGCTCTAGATACCAACGAAGAAAGAAATATAGCCAATGGCCCCTTTTGTAGTGATATTACCACCAGAAACAATGTTGCTAGGTCCCAACGTACTCAACAATATATACGTCACACTTGTGAACCACAATATTATTCGGACTATTTACAGTTGGACAACCTACTGTCTTGTCAAGCTCCTGTTACAGAACGTGCGGATGACAAAGCACACGACGAAACACTGTTTATCATAGTCCATCAAGTATTTGAACTGTGGTTTAAGCAAATATTGATCGAACTCGACTCCATCATCGAAATACTATCTTCTATAGAAGTATTCTGTGATAAACGACTGGCACTCGTACTTCATCGACTGAACCGAATAAAGGAAATAGAAGACGTCATGATTAGACAAATAGAAGTTATCCAAACCATCACACCACAAGAATTTCTGGACTTTAGAGACTATTTGTTTCCTGCTTCTGGCTTTCAAAGTTTTCAGTTCCGTTTATTTGAAGAAAAATTGGGGATCAGGAATCAGATGAGACCCAATGAAGGATGGTTCAACTCTCTACGAGATGAACATAAGCAAATGATTCACGAAGCAGAACGAGCGCCTTGTCTTTTTGAAGTGGTTGAAAAATGGTTACAGTTGCTACCTTTTAGAGAATTCCGTGGATATAATTTTTCGCAAAGTTATAAAGAAGCAACTGATAGAATGTTACAAGTGGATGAGTCCATCATTGAGCAACATTATGAAGGAGAAGATAAGGAAAAGGCATTGAGAGAATTGGAACGTACAAAAAAGGCATTCCAAAGTGCTTATGATAGAGCAACTCATGAGCATTTGATACAAAGTGGTCAGCGAAGATTAGGTTTTAGGGCAACTGGTGCAGCTCTGTTGATCATGTTGTATGAAGATGAGCCCATGTTGCATACTCCTGCCTTGATTCTTCGAGCAGTTGTCGATGTAGAAGACAAGCTCAATCTTTGGCGTTATAGACATGCACAAATGGTTCGCAGAATGATTGGTGGAAAAGTAGGAACAGGAGGTTCTGTAGGACATGCTTATCTTCGTTCTACTGTGGATCGATATCGAGTATTTGGAGACCTTGCCAATGTTTCTACTTTGTTGATTCCTCGTCGTTTATTGCCAGAGTTACCATCAGAACTTCGAGAACAACTTACTTACTACCATCGAATGGAAAAACTAGATAGGACATTTTTTGATAGAGGTGGGAGTGGTGAGTCTTTGGATGACTTGTAAGATGTTGTCTTTTCTCAGTTCATTCTGTCTTTTAAAGCTGTAGTTGATTGGTATAAGAAATTCTTCACCGAAAATACACCGCATCCACTCGTTTATATTCACTACTTTGAATTCTCTTTTGGGTCATCACTATGTAGGTACAAAAAAAAAGGATAGTCATCCAAGTTGTTATTCACTATTTTCCTTATGCACCGATGACTGGGTATCAAGACTAAAACCACCACTCACTATTCCAAGTCCCTATACAACAACTTTCACATCTCTATCTCTTTCAAAAGAAACTTGTATCACCGTCGATCCGTGCAACTTGTTTTGTACGAGTTGCATCCATCTTCTAGGCAGTCGAAACAAATATCTATTTTCACTGTGGGTAAAGATGAAAAAGACACAAACGAACCACTTACTGTACTTGGTCTCTAACTCGCTTTCTCGTGGGTTCATTTTTTATGAGACGTCGGTTACATTCCATAAGACGACGATATAGACGTGGAAATCCATATGTTTTGGCTACCACAAATATGGAAACCTTCTTCAACAACGATAACAAAATAAGTTTACCAATCACGTTGACCATGACACTTTCATGAATCTTTTTCCATTTTGTGAAATGAAAGAAACAATACCACTTTATGAAGCATGACCAACTCTTGTCTCTAATCTTCTAAGTGCTTCGGTAACGAGTGAACATGATTGTTTCGTTTGACCTGCTATTTTCATAATTTTTTGAATCGAGTCAATTATTTCGATAGTTTGAGAATAGGGATTGTACCAAACTGAAAATGGTCTTGATATTGTTTCAGCAAACTTGAGAAACTTATCAGTTGCTGAAGAAAAGCTATCTGCCACAAAGTATACTGGTTGATATTGAGTAATAGGATAAGGTTGTTGAGAGGCAACAAATGGGTCCCAAGGCAATAACTGTGGTTCATTACCCAGAGCATATTGTAACTCACCAAATGATGACAGCAAACCAGCTCCGTATGCTTTCACTTGTCCATCTTCCTTCAACAAACCAAATTCTACTGAAAACCAATAACATCTTGCCAAACGATCAATATCCTCATCTGAAGCACCGAGTGATGCCAAACCTATCTGATGAGAGAATTCTGCAAAATCTGGATCAGCCAACATAGGAGCATGGCCCAATAACTCATGACATACATCCGGTTCTGGAGTATACAACGGCTTTGAATGGTGTCTTATGTATTGTGTCGAATGAAAGACTCGGAATGCTAAACCATTTAAGAAATCTCGAGGAGACAACAAACCCATCACAGGTCTTAATCGAAAACCTGTGCATTCCCTAAGAAACTCAGAAACATCTTGCAACTGTGGAATCTGATGAGGAGAATATCCACAGTTCTTTTCCAACAAAGGGAATATATATCGATATTGTTTACAAGCATGCGTAGGATATAACTTGGTTAGTTCCGTATATACCGTATTCCAAGTCTTCAACTCCTTTTCTGAATAAGTGACATGAGGAAGAGGTTGTCCATAGCCATACTGTTTCGCATTTTCTGTAATCGACTGTCTCCTCTCTCGATATGCTTTATCATGAAACCCAGGATGGTCGGCATCCAGCTCAGCTCCAAACTATATTATTCATTTGAATAACTCGTTACAACTAACAATTGTGCTACTTACTTCTAGAGTTCGAGAAGAAAAGGCATCTAAATCTCTCATCTTTCTAGGAAACCAAGGAATCCCGCTCAAAGTGGACACCTCTCCAACACTTTGTGTCATGTCTTCAAATCCCTCACCAAGTACAGTCACTTTAATACCTTGACTGGTCAATTCTTCCACAGCTTTCTTTATTCTATCCACAAGACTGCCACTTGTCACTACTGGACTCGTTTCTTCAGAAATATTGACAAAAATATCATAAGAAGCATCTGGCTGTTTCACTTCTGTGGTTGGGCGAGATTCAATTCTACTCAAGTTAACTTGGTACTTTCCAAGAACAGCAAGTGGTTGTGTAAGTGAGCCAGGAGTGTTGGGTACTCGAACGACCAAAGATATTCTTCCAAGGGTGTTGCTGCCTGAAAAACGAGTCGGAGTGTTTGCTTCCACTGAAAGATATCTTTTGGATATTCTGTTGGTTGGTGATAAAAAACGACTTCTCCATGGATAAGAATAAAAAAGACTTTTCCACACATTCGACGACATATTTCACAAGTCAAATAACGTGGAATGTCTATGAGACAAGTTGAATTTCACACAAGTTTTTATTTTCAATCATAAAGTATATGTGCATTTCAACATTTTAATATTTCCGATGACAACTAAACGGCTTCCCTGAATGTTCTATAGCAACTACCAAACTTCTAAAAGTGCCATAGCTTCCAAGCGTAAGAATAAGAAAACCAACCACAAAACATAACAAAGGAAGCATCTTTTGATACCAACGTGTTTCATGCCAAAACTCCCAAAAATAATAAGCACTAGGAACCATAAAAGTTAAAAAGGAGGAGAACAAAGAAGTCATAATTCCAATGAAAGATGAAAAGAAAGGAATGAGACCTGCGACTACAAAGGAAGCTCCATAAGTAACTCCAGTCCAGAGGAACCACCATAAACGATTAGCCACGCCAGTATCTTTAAACTTGCGCAAACCTCCAACCAACAAAGGCTGAAAAGTCCATTGAACTACACGACTTAACACATTACCCGCAATAGTACAAGTAATAGTCACATGAATAACCAAAAATACGTCATTCACATAGTGTATAGGACCATGTTTGATAACAAGCGTCACAGGGCTTTCCATCTTTCCAGTATGTCCTAAATAATAGTAGGCAACTGCTGCCAATGTCAAATAACAGGCATAACTAAAAGTCTGAGAAAGCCACAACGAAATACGAAAGTCATCCACATTTTTCAATTCTGCCATAAACTCAAAATAAATCATATGACCAGTAAAAGCAAATATAATATCCATGCTGGCTGTAAGACCTTGATAAAATGAAGTATCTGAAGTCGCATAGGTCTTACCCAAACCGTTACCAATGGAAGGAGACTTTGCACAAACAATAACAATAGGTACCAATATGAAAAGAATAGCAATAAGAACTATGTAAGATACCTCAAAAAGACTTCTCGCTTGTCCAGTGATCCAAATCATGGCATAAGAAATGACAAAAAATACAACAGTACATATATGATACTTATTCAACATATTCTTCCAAGTCAAAGTTGCAGTCAATAAGTCAGATGTCACAAGACCAAAGAAATATGAGTAGGCAATAGTTGCAGTGAAATACATTGCAGGCTTTCCCCATAATCTCCTACTCATCGCGGCATAACTCCGAACTGTGGGATATCTCTTAGCCATATAATATAAAAAGTATCCCGTGGCCGTAGTAATGAGATAAGCTGAAGTCAATACAAACACTCCACCAACCCAACCAAGTGTTTCAAATGCACTTGGAATAGATAAAACACCAACACCAACCATATATCCACACATCAGGAAAAATAACATAAACCAGCCTAACTTTCGGGGTGGAACATATTCCTTATCAGGATCATTAGGGTCATAGGAAGAAGAACGCCTTCCACTCAAATCAAACGATTCTTTCATAGCTTCCTCAAAGCTCTTCTCGAATGAGGTTCTTCCAGAGTCTATGTCATTCTGCTGTTCATCAACGTCAATAGATTCAACCGGTTTGTTCTTGACGTATTCCATTGCTAATCAGAAAAAACTTTGACAACTACAGATTGCCCTTTTCAACGACAAATTTAACATGTGACGATGAGCGACTGCTGCTTAAAAAATTGCACTATGCCCTTGGACTACGTTCATCTGACCAATAAGAAGTAATTGAGTGGAAGCAACGCGTTGGAAGTTGACTCGGCCAATTTCATCGGCAGCTTCCAAGGCCGTTTCATAGGTCCGATGTCAAAGCTAGAATTCTGTCAGATAGAAGAGTTCCGGAACTTGCTGGAACTCGCTTCCAACATGCGCATTCACGATACTTTTGAAGTTTTCCCTTAAATGCCTCCCTTGTACTTGGAAAATGAAGAATTCAAGATTCGATAGACAAAAAACCGTGTATGACAATAAGACTTGTGTGTCTGTTTCTCCAAACACCCGATAGTTATTTTTATTTCTGCCGTCTTATGAAACTTGGGTAACTTCACTGCTTCTATGTGTACGCAAGCCAATTTCTCAAATTCTCTTTTCGACCAGTAACAAAAAATAGGCACACTTCATAAGAAAAGATAGGAAATAAAACAAAATGAATGCACTATACAGTTTGGAAAGATATTTCGTAGGGCTAGGTACAACTTGAAGTAACAGCACAACTAGTCTTCCTTGAATGAACATTTGCTTTGTTAATTTTGAGACACCTAAAGCGTAAAACTGAGTTATTTTTCTTTCATCTCTTCCTCTTTATTTCACTTAAACGACTTGTATTCAATTAGTCATTTTGCACCATGTCCAATCTACCTTAATAATCTCTTACAAGTTCTATTCTAGTCCACTACTTTTAAGAGAACGAAGAAGAGGAGAAACTCACTTGTCGAAAACTAGCGTCGCTGAACAACAAAATTAAAATAATCCTTACAGCTAACTTGACTGCACATAAATACTTTACAAGACTGTTTAACAGAATTTTCGAGCGGAATAAGAGATAGACTTTTGCAATCAGGGGTCCATATACCGTGTGGAACCCAACGGTCAAACTCGCGAACGTCTACAGGACGGATCGTTCAAGGATTTTGTAAAAATGTGGGCTGTTGCCGTACATGGTGGTGCTGGAGTGGTTTCGAAAAGTATTGACACTTTACCTTATGTAGAAGGTCTCGACTCTGCCTTGAGTAAGCTTTCATCGTTGTATTCATTCTTCAACTCGTTTACTAGTATATTTTCAGATTGTGGAATAAAACGACTGGCATCCAAGGGTAGTGGTACGATATTTAACCGGAAATTTTTTACCTGCATTGTCTGACAAAGTTTGCCTTGATTTAGCTCTTGAGGCAGTGGTTGATGCTGTTGAATCACTGGAAGATAATGAACTCTTCAACGCTGGCCGTGGTTCGGTTCTTACGGAAGATGGTGTGGCAGAACTGGAAGCTAGCGTTATGGAAGGTGAGAAACTGTTTTCCTTTGGTGGATCTGAATCAAATTCTGAAACGCGGTTCAGGCAAGGATTTGAGATGTGGTGCAGTGTGTGGTTTAAAGACTGTGAAAAATCCTGTGAAGCTTGCTCGTCTTGTTATGCAGGAGACACCGCACATATTTCTGGGATTTGAGGTAGGAAATTTGAGCACTAGTTGTAAACCATTTTAGGATACTTACCTGCAATAGGCTGCTGAGAAGTTTGCAGACAAGTTTCCGCAAGCGATTGAAAGAGTTTCCAACTCTTACTTTATTACGGAGCGAAGAATGAAACAATTTCAAGAAGCAATGGCTGCCAACCAGTCAAATCTCATTGACCATTCATACAACGCGTTTCCTTATAAGGGTAACAAGGATGTAGATGGAATCTCATGAAAATACTCATCTCGTAATTGCTATTTAGAACCGGGATCAGGTGGTGGTGAGAAGGGTACGGTAGGTGCAGTAGCTTGTGATATTTATGGCAACGTTGCTTGTGCGACCTCAACCGGTGGTAAAACGAGAAAATGGTCAGGTCGTATTGGTAGGCTTGTTATATAATGAATTAAACAGTAAACCAATCAAAAATGCAGGCGACACTCCCGTTATTGGTGCAGGTAGCTATGCATCCAACAACAGTGGTGCTTTCAGTTGTACGGGACACGGTGAAGAATTTCTAAGAAACAATGCTGCAGGCTTTGTCTCTGCAGCAATGGAGGTTCGAATGACAATAATTATTTTCGGATAAATCAAATTTTTGTTTTAGGTAGGTAAACTGAGTTTAAAAGATGCAGTATACGAGTTGGTACATAACCGTTTAAAACCTGACGATGGTGGTATTATTGCCGTATCTCCAACAGCTGAAATTGTCGTTGATTTTAATTCTCTCGGAATGTTTCACGCATTTGCAGATTCTTCTGGCACAAGGGGATTTAAAATATGGCATGATATTTGACTACGGAAATTGAAGTTGCTAAAAGTTTTGAAAACAAAACTGAAAGCCTTTTGTTGTTCAATAAAAAATGTTTTTTGAGTGACGCAGTTTAGCTAACTTTGTTAATTTTTTTTGATTAATTTTAATCTTACACTTGTAAAATGGAGCTACTATATTAAGAACGATACAAATAATTTTTTATAGAGTGATTAATTTTCGTTTTTTACTCGTTCTTCTTAAATTCAAATTGAAACAATTAATTAACTTGGCTGTGTGGAATAAATTAAAGAAAGTATCCCGCTTTTGCATGGTCTTTTAACCTTTGCTAATCTTCCTCCATAATTGTTTAATATGAAAAAAATTTATTGTATATAAATTGTATTTTTTCACCTATATTATTTATAATTGGCTTTTCTGTTCGACACATCGGATCATTCTTCGATACTTTTTGCTTTGTTAAATTTTTACACTGTCAAGTTTGTTTTTTTTCTTTGTCGTATTATTCTTTTTTTAAGTAACCCTTACTGCTTTTTATTTTTTTCAAAGCTTACTTTAAATCATATGTTCTTCAAAGTCTGTAAACATTACGTTTTCATACGAGCACACTCTTTGAATTTTAATTTCATATTTTGTATTTGCTTCGCCTCTATTTTTCGAACCTACTTTGCAATTTTGCTTTCATTTGTTTATTAGAGTATTTTCTGATGGATTGCTGTAGGAGTTCAATTTCAGATATCCTTTTCACACATTTTCTATTGACTATTTTGGCTCAGTTCTTTTAGTAATCGTTAGAGTCAAAGTGGAAATGTAGATGTTCCTTGGGTATCGTGAATTGGCCCGTGGTAGGTTCTGATGATACCCAACATCTTTACGTCTATGTAATGGTGAAACGAGAGAGGGAACCGCCGTTGGACGAAAACGACAACGATGTTGACGACTTTTTACTTTCAGAAGAATCTGATAGCGAAGAAGAATATGTGAGCAAAACCGAAAGGAAGCGTCTAGAACGAGCAGAAAATGCTATAGGTCTATCTCACTCGCACGACCCTAGACTGGAGGTGAATGAAAGCGTGACTTTGTCAGAGGATGAAGGAAGCAGTGCTGACGAGACAGAGTCGAAACTTATTCAAGAAGCCTTAGAGTCGAAAGGAGCGAATTTTTTTCGGATTGCTGATGACGTTCACGAGTATCACTCACGTGGTTTTATCTCGCAACGAGTTCGCTGCAGTAGATTGAGCCCAACGTGTATGGCCTTATCAAGTGATGAAAGAGTTGCTGTTGTAGGTTCAAAGGACCAGTCGGTCAATGTTTTCGATGTGGAGAAGAACAAAAGAGTGCACAGTTTCTTAGGTATTCGGTCTGGTGATAGTCCGGACGTTTCGAAAGGACACCATGGTCACGTGCTTTGTTGCTGCATAGGAGAGGATGGAAGGTTAGCTTTTTCCGGTGGTGCAGACAAATATATCAAAGTTTGGGATCTTCGAAGCAAGAGACACTTGGTAACTTCTATGAAAGGCCATCGGAATGCGGTTACTGGAGTTGTATATGCTCCAAACTCTTCAGATTTGTATTCTTGTTCTGCGGATAGGAGTGTGAAAGTTTGGAGTCTATCCAATTTTCTCTATGTGGACACTTTATTCGGTCATGAGGCATCAGTAGCCGGTATCAGTTCCGTAGCTTCTGGGTTGGCACTAACTGGTGGTAGTGATCGTACTCTTCGGCTTTGGAAAGTAAACGAAGATTCACAGCTTATATTTAGAGGTCATAATGCATCCATTGACTGTGTAACTTTTGTAACCAGTAGTCATTTTATTTCTGGCTCAGAAGATGGTTCTCTTGCTTTGTGGAGTCGTTTGAAAAGGAAACCGGTTTTATACATTCATGACGCTCATGATGAGAACAGAAGAAAGCGAGATGTACATCCCAATCCAATTTCTTCCTCACCTTTATGGGTTTCATCTGTTGCTTCCATTGTTCGTAGTGATTTGGTGGCTTCAGGTTCGGCTGATGGACGTATTATGCTTTGGAAGTGTACGGAAAACTTGCTGGAATTTGTAAATTATATAGATGCACCTGGATATGTGAATGGTTTGCAGTTTGGTTCTTCGAAGAGAGTATTGGCTTCCGTACAAGGTCAAGAACATCGATTGGGTCGTTGGCATCGGTTGACGGGAGCTAAAAACGTATTCACCATAACTCGCTTACCATACGAATAGAATTTTTTCAGCTATTATTACTACTCATTGTTGTGATGGATAGGAAATAAGTTTTCGAGGATGTATGGAAGAAAAACTTTATCAACAACAAAATATTGAGTCTATTATACTCTCGAGTGGCAACAACGAAGGGTTACTTTTGCGAACTCAAAGCTGCAAATCTTGCTTCCAAGTCATCAGGACGTTGAAGCTGTTTTTGTTTCTCTCCAGAAAGTTGATTGATCGGTATCAAACCATCCAACGTGTCAGCCAATTCTAAACCATTTTCGTCCGCAACCTTTTGTAACAATGCATCCACTTGGTCACTAGGCGTTGCTAATGCCGTAGTTTGTGAAATAGCTCCATCAACATATTGTGCTCGTAAATCGATATCTTCGAATTGACTCTCGAATTTGTCCATCACTTGTGATATTTTTTCGATGTTCATGGATTGAAGCGCCTTATCCAAACTCACAGTGATATCTCGGATACTGTTGGTAGTCGTCTGCATCTTATGATGAGCTTCCAACTTGGAAACCACCGCATCCACACGAGACTGTAGCCTTTGGAACAGTGAAAAGAAATATAGTATGAAAGGAATAGGCAATTCAACGTTACCTAAAATAGGCCAACGATTGTTTTTCATTTCTTATAGCGTTTTCCGCAAATATTCTGGCACCGTCATGGTTCCCTTTTTCCAAGGCCTTTTAGAAGATAATTTAAGTGCCCAAGAATAGACAACTTCCATCACTTGTCAACGATACCTCTTTGCACTTTCTTTTCTCCACTTGAATATTCTTTTGACACTTTTTTGCAGCTCTACCCAACTGTTTTTCCGCAAGTCGAAGTTCTAATATTTGGTCTAAAACAACTCAACTAGTTGGCAACTTGAAAGAAAACAACTCAAAGTTACCTTCTAGTTTGGAGCCAGCAAGTCCCATCTTGTTCTCCAAAATTTTCTTCCCTTTGGGGGGAAAACAAGGGAATGTCCCAATCAAGACCAAGTTTCTATTTTGTTTTGAACCAAAAAAATATTCTAACAAAGTTTATTTGAACATTTTGCAAACAAATCCAACACAACTTGGGTACCAAACAATAATCATGGGAAAATACCAGCATGTTTGTAGTCCTAAAAAGAAAAAGGGTAAGTATCGAAACACAAGGCAATAAGCAATGGACCGCTTACTCCCGTAATTTTATGTATTGCATCGTAATAGGCAGCCACTCGATGAGTAACATTCTTGATGAACAAGAATTAGTTCAAAAGATGAGTATGAAAGCATCCATCTTACTTTCTCCTTTGCAATATTAACCAACTCTTGTGCTGCAACTACCATTGTATCTTCTAAACCAGATTGTACCTGTTCAAAAAGGTTACAATTAGAATAGTATATGGAATTATCAACATACCAATAATTCTTCATCAGCTCCAACCACCAAAAGCTTCTTTTCTCCCTCTGTCAACACAATTCCATGTCTTTCTAGAACATCGCTAACAGTTCTCATTGAACTCTCTTCGAAACGACGAGTCATTCGTCCAAAACGCATTTTAGCCAAGTTCTTAATCCACCTAATCATGATACATGTGAATATCAGAATATGCACATTCACTACAATCTTACTCAAAGTAGGATACTGTGACACCACCAGCATTCAAAAGCAAGTCTAAAACACATGCATCAAAATTTTCATATAGTTGAGCATCTTTTTATTACCTGGAATGATCAAATGACCCCTGTTGGACAAGTATTCGTCAGCACCGGCAGTAACTGGACCATTTGCAGCTAAAGTCATCAAGTTCATAGACGTATATAAATAACACTAAAAGAGAGCAAAAACAATAACTACCTTCGGCAATTATCGGTGCTTTAATATTTTTCATATTGCTTTGATTGATAACCCCTTCGAGGGCAGCTGGGATTAGAATGTCGCAGTCAAGTTCGAGAAGCTCTGCAGGATTCGAAACAAAACGACCACCAGAGAAACCTTTGAATGTATCATGCTACCATAAACATGAGATATATTAGTATTCTATTAAATATGCAATTGAATATTGCTCACTTTGGAAAGATATTTCTTTAAATCTTCTGTGTTGATTCCCTCTTCATTCACGATGCCGCCATTGTATTCAGCAACACCGACAACCTTTGCTCCATACTTTCGCAAGAAATGACAAGCCCAATAACTATATGGCTTTGATATTATTCTCATCTTATCTTCAATCAGCAACAGCTTACCCAACATTTCCCAAACCTTGAACAATTACTCTCTTTCCTTCAACACCAGGTTTCAACTCAAGCTGATTCATAAGGGCTGAATTGGAAACAAACTCTCGAATACCAAAATAGACACCTAAACCAGTTGCCGATTCTCTGCCTCGAATACCTCCTTGTTGTACTGGCTTTCCTGTAGTACAACCAACACCATCGATATCTGCTGGACGCAAAGCCATATAAGTATCTTTGATCCAAGCCATTATCTAATAGAAACCAAAAGTCATGTATCGCATGTAAGACTAATTATAAGGATAACTTGCCTTTGCATTGGTACCATAATCAGGAGCTGGCACATCGGTTGCTGGGCCAATAGCGTTTCGCTTGATCAGTTCTGCAGTATAACGACGAGTAATTTTTTCCAGTTCGTAGTTGCCATATTTCTTTGAATCGATAACCACTCCTCCCTACAGAACTTTTTATAAACTTTATAGTTCATAAGGTTCAAGTTTGTACAAACCTTGGCTCCACCAAAGGGTACATCAACAACAGCACACTTAAAAGTCATCAATGCTGAAAGTGCCTTGACCTCATCTTCCGTCACATTGTCTGCAAATCGGATGCCTCCTATTGCGTTCACTATGAGTTGATTGCTTATTCTGAGAACAATACACCTTCACCTTTGGTAGGCAAACGATGTTCACTATGATGAGCACGGTAGGCACGGATCATTTCCACAGTTCCATCTCTCTTCTCGATGGGAAAGTTAACTTGTATGACGGATTTGCAAGTCTGCCCAATGATAAAGTCTTCCAACAAAAAGAAAGTCTCCTGTTTCATACCTTTATATAGTGCAGCATTTCTTTAGGAAAATCAGTCAGCTGAGCAGCTCGATCGTAAAAATAGGAAACACTTTGTAAAAAAGTCTTCCAAAAACCGTAACAACGACTTTCAACAAAGAAATCCAAAAGAGTACCTACCATTTCTTCCACTCCATTGGTTTCTTCCTTAGAGGGTTGTGTTGTGGAGGCAAAAGTTCTCTTTGAAAACGTAGTAGGCTTTGAAAACAATAATTGCCTCGCATAGGATACTATTTTCATCTTTATTCACCCAACTCTACAATATCAAATATTCTATTCTTGTCAAATTGCGTCGAGAATGCTTTTCCATGGGACGCCCTTTTCAAATAACGTGGACAAAATGAGAGAAGATTGGAGCCCTCCTTAACTCCTATTCATAACCAAATGGCTCTCTTCTCTTTATGAATTCTCAGCCTTTGTTGGTAATTCTTAAAGAAAGAAAAGCTATTGGGGGGATTTCCAAGAAAAGACTGTATAATTGTAAAGCTATTTCATGAAACTTTTTCAAAAGAGGATAGATAAATCAACTCGAAATCCACTTTACATCACTGTTATTATACCGTCTAAACACATATATGTGGATAAAGAATGATAGATGACAAGACAAACCAAATATTCTTTACAAGGTCAAAGAGCCAATAAAAACTTGTTCCAATACCCGACACATCTATAATAACCATGTTACATGTACTCTTGAATCCTCACATTCTAAAAGAAGATGGACTACTACTCGACTGTAGCAATGGAAATGTGTCTGCCTCATTCAATGAAGTAAAACCAGGTTTCCTTTGAAAATATTCCATCAATGCAGTCTCCAAATCTTCGGTACTTTCAATGTTGTCAACGTCCAATACATTTTCATCTTTACACAACCCATCATTATTATCAACATCGTTCGAACTTTCTACAAATCCTTCCCTTTCAAACCCCAAACCTTCCCAAGGTGTTTTGGCTCGATGTAACCTCCAAGAGGACTTGGCTATTACATTTTGCCAAAATGGAAGATTCGAATAGAGTTCGTGCACACTTGCACTATAAGGACAAATATTCTTGCCTGAGTCATCCCATGGTCTTGTAGAAGTATCTGTAGCTGCATTGTTGTTCGCTGCTTCACCTGATTGGTTTGGAAAACTCAAATAATCGCTGTACAAATCCGAATCAACGAGCTCAAAGGGATCTGCATCCGAAGGATTGCGTTCCGAGTACATATATGTTTGTTGAACGGAGTATGGACTCTGTGTATCCATATGACAACGGGCAAATTCTATACTATTCCTGGTCACAGAAACGTTGCTACTAGTAGAACTCACAGAACTATCCTGTTCCATCCTTATTGTGATCTTATTTGGATATTTATTCTTCCAACCTCGTTGTTCGCTGTTCCTTTTTGACCGGACTCGAAAACCTGGACCACCTGTTCTTCTTGCCAATTCCAATCTTCTTTCATATTTTTGACTAGAAAAGAGTTTCAGAATCAACCTGGTCGTGCTTAAAACTTTCAAACGTACGTATGAGTTCTTACTTGGGTCACCGTTCTAGTACCGACATATTCTGCAATGGACTTTGTATCCTTTCTGCCATATATCCTTCTAGCTTCCAAGAATCTTTCATGTTCTTCTACAGTCCAATATCTACTCATACGAAGTGTCTTTCACCAAAAGTTCCACAAGCCGCCAAATGGAAAAGTAAGTAGGTTGCCAAACGGAAAGAAACAATGGCTTCGATCCATGGCCAATCTGATTCCTTTGATTTCATTTTGAGGATTCCAATAGAATGGATGCGTGCCATTCACAAGTGATTTACTCAAAAGATGCAACAGACGCCGATCTGATTACAAGTGGGGGCTGATGTCATTTGTTCATGTGAGACAGTAGAACGTGGCGCGTGTCTTATTGGGGTGGTTTCTTTTACACAAAAGAGAACATTCTGGACTATGATGTGTGTGTGTGTGTGTGTGAGAGAGAGAGAGAGAGAACTTTTTGTCAAGGTGGTGAGTTGGATACAAGACAATAGTTCCTCCAGGCAAATTGTTATGTCAAATAAAGAAAGGGAGAGAGAGTTGATAGTTTGGGGTTGAAACTGTTTCTTCGTTGTTGAATATTGGCTAAAGAATGGTTTTCTGTAGTCACTTATATGGTTACAATCTTTTGGTTTGAAATAATAATAATTATAGGAACCACTAAAGTTAAACATTCACTCTTTTTCTTTTATACATAGAGGGGAGTGTCTGACACCCTGACTGTTTAGTGTCTATATTCACTCGGAATATTGTGTGCAAAGAAATGAATACCACAAAAAAGTTTCATGTTCATTGTTCTTAGAGCTCTGTATTAGCTTTTCTCCAGTGGATCTGAAGATCCAAATGTCCTTTTCCATGTTGAGAGGAGGATGTGATGTGCTGTCTTCATCAATTTCATTTTTCTTATCAGTCACGTATTGTTGAATGTATTCCAACTATCAAGCCTACCCTGCTTTTGAACCAAGTGCTCCCGCCGAAAGTTTCTCAGATACTTACTACTCAAACCAATCAGGTCTTAACCAACAGAACCTAGGGAGGAACAGTCTTCGTTTAAAAATTCCACAGAATACTACTTCAGTGGTTGAAAAACCCAACCCTTTGAACCAAAACGTCACAGTACGCAGTCCTGTAGTAGGACAAAGTTTTCCTAACGATTATACAAGTGTACAAAACAATGAGGAAAATGGTAGAACGAAAGAATTGGTTCGATGGAAGGACGAAGTTTTTTCTAGTTTATTTGTAACCCTGACGGTTGGTACTTGGTTGAGCTTCTTGGTTTACAATAACTCTGTTGTAGTTTCTTTGTACTTGTGTACTGGTTTGGAGTGCTTGGTATGAACCGAAAGAGCGATATTGCTTGTCGAAAACTAACAAGTGATTTTTCCAGGTGGACAGCCACTGCTTTGGGAGAACAGCCAAGCATTTGTTCAGTGAAGACAGGAATACAAGTTCCTTCATCTGTATCTTTTCCCCCAGCTTTTCAGTTCCAATTTCAGCAAGTTCCTATTCATTATACCAAAGGAGGTTGGCCTGTTAAGAACAGTGGGTTAAGATTAACAGTTGGTAGTTTGGGAATAGTTGCTGCTTTTGTTTGGGCGGGAGGAGTCGGTCGTTTAAACAAAAAGCGTACGAGACAAATCTATCTGCCTGTTTTTGCTGCTCTATTGGCTCTCTCAGTGGCTTGTGTTGTAAATGACGCAAATAGTTTGTTATCTGTGAATGCCAATCAGTGTCCTTCTACAGGAGAATTATATTCTGTGTTGAGTTCCTTTCAAGGCTATAATTGTACTTGTCACACCGGAGCCATTTTTTGGGCTACTTTAGGTGCGTATTTCATACAATCAAAGACTGTATCATTGATTCCGTAGGTTTGGACTGTGCTATATCCTTATTTTCCATTTTATGTGGAGTTGCTCTGTAGAATTTCATTCACATTGTTCATAGTGTGGTTTTGGATTATTGAATAAAGCATTTGTGTTGAAACGACCATTGATGGAAAAGACGACTGTTCAACAAGCAACTGGTTCCGTTGTAGTTGCAGCCATACAGTTTTCATGTTCGAATAATACGAAAGAGAACATTGCGAAAGCCAAGCGTTTCATCCGTATGTTGTTGATAGACATTTCTTAACGCAGTGTTTACGGCCGAATCTTGTTGTAGGAGAAGCTGCAAGTGCTGGTGCTAACATTATATTATTACAAGAACTTTTTTCAACGCTATACTTTTGTCAAGAACCTTGTGAAGTATGTACAAATGCGTTGTCAAGTTGTTGTGTTGAACTTTTACAGGAATATTTTTCGTTGGCAGTTTCTCTCAACCAAGTAGACGATTCTTTTCTTTCTGAGTTTCAGTCACTAGCTAAAGAGTTGGTAAGTTGAGTTGCGATCAGTCATATCACTCTCCGTATTCATTGTGAATACCTCAGAGAGTAGTACTTCCTGTTAGTTTTTTTGAACGCTGCAAGTGAGTTTGGTCTCATAGTTTTTATTATTATTGACCCAGCAGTGTGTATAGTCAAGTATTTTATAATTCGGTGATAATTTTTGATGCGGATGGTTCGTGTCTTGGTGTATACCGCAAGTCGCATATTCCTGAAAGTAAGAGTATTGTTCTTTTATGTGATAGATTCTTCTATAGAAAGGGATAGGTCCTGGCTATTATGAAAAGTTTTTCTTTTCACCTGGTGATACAGGATTTCGTTGTTTTTCAACTCTCTATGGTGTTATAGGAGTTGGTATTTGTTGGGATCAGGTTGAATGGTGCTTTGAGTAGTATTATGATCGTTGTAAACTTTTCTTCTAGTGGTTTCCTGAATGTGCTCGAATTATGGCATTGCTTGGAGCAGATATTTTATTCTATCCGACGGTTGGTATTGTGAATATTGTTGATATGAAGAAGAGTTGATATCCTATCAAGGCTATTGGTTCGGAACCACAAGATAGCCGATTGGACTCGCGTGGTCATTGGCAACGAACTATGCAAGGTCATGCTGCAGCCAATATGATACCTTTGGTAGCTTCCAATCGAGTAGGCGTGGAGTATACTCAATATACCGATCATCGTTCACATATCACATTTTATGGTTCCAGTTTGATTGTCGATGCAACTGGAGAGATCAAGATACAAGCAGACTCATCGAGGTAAATTGTAGATAGACTCTCGCTAAATGTGGATGATGAATATATATATTTATTGTGCGTGGATGAATAGTGAAACTTTTATTTGTTATGCATTTGATTTAGCTGCTATTCGTAAGCAGAGAGCCGCGTGGGGTTTATTCCGTGATAGAAGACCCGATTTGTATGCCTTGTTAGGAACGCGCGATGGACAGAATATATAAAAAGAAGCGATTTTTCGTTGTTGCCCATCAACACAAAATGTCATGGAAGGAAAAACGACAAAGTGCTATTCACCAGTTGCTCACTTATTTGGACAAGTTACAATATTCTGTATACAATGCGGCTGTACTGTGTACACGAAACGACGCACTAGCTGACCGTTCTACTAGCCAAATGGAACGTCAGTTGTTGTCTTTAAGGGAAGAAAAGGATGGCTTGGAAAAGCAACACTATCAAGTGCAAGCAGAACAATTGGAAAACGAAGCACAATGGACTGAAAATTGGAATAAAATAGAAACCTTGGAAAGAGAATTGAAGGAAAAGACCTCGGAAAATAGGCAACTTGAAGTAAGTGCACTGTTGATGACTTAGAGGATAACCAAGGAATAAAGACAGCGAAATAGAACACATTGCATAGTCAACAACAAGAATGGAATCGACTGCAACAAGAAATGAAGGAAAAGGAGCAAGAAAACAAGGAATTGCAGGAATCAGTAAGGAGTTTGGTGGAACAAGTAGGTTGAGTGTTTCAAGAAGCGTCGTTATAAACTCAATGTGGAATAGGTAAACCAACTAAGTAGTTGGAAGGTACAGTCACGTACTGAATTTCATAATACACTATGGGGAAATAAGAGACTTGCCGAGGAGTTGAAGGAAGCAAACAATGTGATTGAGAGACAGGAAAGAGAAAAGGAACAACTTGTACAAGATAAGGCTACACTTGTGGAAAAACTAAGTCAATTGGAAACAAAGTGGCAACTTCAAACAAAAGAATGGAAAGGGAAAGAAAAGCAACTAGAGGAAGAATTGGAAAGAGTGAGAATGATGGAACAAGAAGTATCACATAAGCTACAAGAAAAACAAGAACACATAAGTCATCTTGATCGAAAACTAGAAGAAGCCAATCAACATATCCAAAATATGAAAGAGAAAACTAAACGAGAGAAGGAAGAATGGCAACGTCTATATCAGTCATTTTTTGAAGAATCGAAGGAGACTAAACTCTATCATACTATTTCAGAAGAAGATAAAAGGAGTTATGAGAAGGATTCCTCCGATAGAAGAGTTTCTTTGAAGAGGCCAAGATATACAGAAGAAGAAGAAGAAGAAGAAATAGAAGACGAGGAGACTGATTTAGCAGATCTCCACACGCAGGATCTGTTACAAAGTATACTACATGAGTTGGAAGAACAAGCACCTCAACTGGAGGTTCAAAGGAAAGAATTAGAACGTGCAGTACAAAGTGAAAGACAATTGGTTATGCAACTGGAAAGGTCCCGAATAGAAATGGATAAACTTCGGACCAACAACAAGTATTTGGAAGAACAGCGGAGCATTTTGGAATCCCAAGTAGAAGAGTTGAAACAAAAGAAACAGAGTTTAGAGAGGAGAATGTTGCTTGCACTGCGAGAGAAAGATATGAATAGCGAAAATATTTTGGACACCCATTTCCAAGGTCTCGTTCAAAGGTTGGAGTGGTTGGCAGAGGAGACGGAAGACAAATCTCGCTTTGTCCGCTCTTCGACGCCATCCACAGTGTCAAGAAGTCTCTTTCAAACGAATAGTGTTGTGAAGAGTCGTGAAAAGCCATCTTCTTCCTTCAAGTCGTTGGCACAAGAAGTGAAAGAGTTACTTCGCAGACAAGAGACACTTATTACAACACTTATTCAGCAAAAGGATCTTTACAGAAGCCTGGTAGAAGAGGAAATTTTGAAACCAAAAAGTGGCTGTTGAGGAGTAAGCCGTTACCCTTCATACTGTGAAACAAAGAGTTGGTGATCAAATTATCCACCACTAACAGGAACTATAATAGCAATTTCGTCACCTTGTTGTAATAAATGATGACTATCCTTGTCAATATATTCACAGTTCAAAGCAATTTGTGAAAATTGAAGAAACTGAGTTAAGGTTGGATATTCTTTTGGAAGTATCTGGTTGATCAATTCTTCCTGCAAAGTTTCAGTGCCTTGTATACAACAGATGGAGTACTCACAATACAAGTAGACTTGGAAACCGTAAGTTGTATTCTTGACCTTTTGACTGCTTCCTTTGCAGAGGCAAATAATAAAATGGTCACTTGGCAAGTAGACATGACAATCAACAATCACTTGTGGGAAGAATGGACAACCACCATTCTTAACAACTTTTATTATGCCAATGTCGAAACTATCTTTTCTGAAATCTTGTCTTCTTTTGGTTCATAAATTTGAACGTTATCAGGTAAAGGCTTTGAGGGACCTTTCTTTCCTTCAGGATCATATGGCAACATGATGGTTACTTTGATGCCCAAAACTCCTTGACGCATAAGTACGTGACGCACTGCAGTGTCGACATAATCTTTCACTGGCTGTCCCGAGTGTACCATATATCCATCAGTAAACTTCATTGTTTTGGCTCTCTGTGCTCTTAATAAACCACTCACAGTCACCACGCAACCTTTTGCACCACTTTCCATAACAAACCGTAGAACACCATAACACGCTCTACGAACTGCCAAACCACCCAACAACTTGTAACGTAGACTTTCTGCTTGTGCAATGGCACATAAACCTCTATCCGCAACCTACATGGACTTTAGGACTCAAAAAGGCTGTGATTGCTATTCTCATTTACCTTTTCTGCATAAAGCTCCACAGTTCCTTCAGGAAAACGAAAACGCTTTTGAACCAACGCAGTTAGTTCCCTAATTCTTCGACCTTTCTCACCCAACACATTTTGAGTTCGGGTAGCTCTAATCACGATTTCCGTTCTCAACGGCGTGGGTTTCACTTCCACACCAGAATATCCTTCTTCCGACAGTTCTCGCATCAGAAACTCATTCAATTCTGCTTTAAATACACCATCAGCTACTGCTCTTCTCTTTTTGGACATCAACGTTGCCATAATACAGTTGTATAGATCGTATGCTCAAACGGTGACGACGGACAATCCAAAGAAAATGGTTCACCAATGAATCAATTAGGAATACTCCAGATTTGATAAATTGGTTTGTTGGAAGTTATTCTTATGCAAGTGGACGACTGGATTGTAGGTTTAGAGGTTGAAATATTTACTTTTGACGGAAAAGAATATCGAGGTTTGTATTAGGGGAACTTTTTGGAAGCACCCAACTGACTCGTGGTTATAGGAATAGTGTATACATACGACGCGGATGCCAACTGTGTCGTGCTTGCTAGAAAGTCCCAGGATTCGTTAAAGAGTGATCTTCGTATTTTGAAAGCATCGCTAGTAAAAAATATTAACGTTCTGGGTAGAAGTGTAAGTATGATTACGGGATAGAACTCAAGATGGATGACGAATGTTGGAAGAATGTGGATCAACTACCCCAACAACTTTCACCTTTAAACCTGGAAGCTTTGAAAATGCGTGAAGAACAAGCGTTGCAAAAGGCACGCAAAGACCTTGCCCGTACTGGTGTTGGAGTTTCTCAACAAGCGCAAGAAATTTTTGACGCGCTCTGTAAAACGTATGTAACAAAAGTTGTTGAAAAAAGCAGTTGGTGTGATGAGTTATATTATATAGGCTTCCTTGTCAGTGGGAAGAAGATAGTATCGTAATTTTCGAAAATATCAAACTGAAAAAACCATATAGAGTGGAAGATTTAGAGTACGCATTGTGGAAACAGTAGAATAGAAACTCAAGTCATTTAGGGGTAGTGAAATAGAAGCAGTGAACCGCGTAAAGGTCGTTTTGGAAAATGAACTGCAAAAGTTGCAACGAAGGAATACTTAGGTCTTAGTAACTGTGACAGTCTTGTACAGAACCATTCTTACGGAGAGTTGGTGTTGGGAGTTAGCCGAGTCACCATCTGAAGGTCTGACGATAGTTATCGATTCTGTGCTTTCAGTCAGTGTCTGATGAATTACGTAAATGTAACTATCTTCAGATGTAAAAAGGAATAAAATTGCTTTATTTGCATAAACTGTCCACCAAAACTCACAACGGCCAAAGCTGAGAATTGACAAGTTTCTTATGAAAAGCGGTGTTGAAAAACACCGACTGAAGTCAGCTTCTACTGCATATCTTCCTTTGCTTTCTTCTTAGGAAGCAAGTTGGGGTGAACGTTAGGAAGAACTCCACCCGATGCTATGGTAACACCGCCCAGTAGTTTATTCAGTTCTTCGTCGTTACGAACAGCTAACTGAATATGACGTGGTACTATACGAGTTTTCTTGTTATCTCGGGCTGCATTTCCTGCAAGTTCCAATACTTCTGCAGTCAAATATTCCAAAACAGCCGCTAGATATACGGGAGCTCCAGCTCCCACTCTTTCTGCATAGTTGCCATTCTTTAAAAACCTACTCACACGTCCAACGGGAAACTGAAGACCAGCTTTAGACGAACGGCTTTTGGGTTTACTACGTTCCTTGGGTGCCATAACGATTAGAAACAACGACAATCACAAAAACTAAAAATGAAGTAATGACCTTCCCTCTAAAAGTGCCCTGTCCTTTTAGAGAAAGGGAATGGTATAGTTATGGCGGGCCTTAAGTGATGAAGATCATTCATTTGCGGTTAACTCCCTATCGATTCATCTGCCAATAAGAATTCAGCATGAATGGATTGGGAACCATGAAGATTGCCATTGGATTCCCATTTCTCTTCTTGTCTAGTAAAACTATCTGTGGATTGGTGTGAATCATGGCACCCAAGGGATCCAAAAGTGTTCCTGTTGCAGGAAAAAAGCCTATTGGTAAAGCAGAAAAGAGAAAGAGCAAGAAGAAGCGAGCAGAATCATACAGCATTTATATCTACAAAGTTTTGAAGCAGGTACACCCTGACACTGGTATATCCTCCAAAGCAATGAGCATCATGAACTCCTTTGTCAATGATATATTTGAGAGAATTGCTTCCGAGTCCAGCAAGTTGGCTGCCTATTCAAAGACAAAGACGTTAACTTCGAGAGAAATTCAAACTGCTGTACGTCTTTTGTTACCTGGAGAACTAGCCAAACATGCTGTGTCGGAAGGGACCAAGGCAGTTACAAAGTATACTTCCACGTGAACAGTACAAGAAAGTTTATTGGATTTATCAATTATTGTTGATACAAAAGTAAAGCTGTTGATGTCCGTTTGATACCTGAATACGTCTGTAACGTTTGTCCTTAGCGCACAGGTCTCGAATAGAAAAGAGAGTTTGTCAATTTATTTGCAAACCGTTCATCAAGTAACAAAGACTAATAACGAAGAGGGATTCTAAGAAACAATAACTAACAAGTTTCCGTGATAAGTGGTGTTGAAAAACACCCAGTTGGCGATTCACTACCTTAACCACCAAAACCGTATAGTGTACGACCTTGGCGCTTCAAGGCATAGACAACATCCATAGCAGTGACTGTCTTTCTACGGGCATGCTCGGTATAAGTAACTGCGTCACGAATGACACTTTCCAAGAAAACTCTCAACACATTCCTCGTCTCTTCATAAATGAGGCCCGAAATACGCTTTACACCACCACGTCGTGCCAGACGTCTTATAGCAGGCTTTGTAATACCTTGAATGTTATCACGAAGAACTTTACGATGACGTTTGGCTCCTCCTTTTCCAAGACCTTTACCACCTTTTCCTCTTCCTGTCATTTTCAGCCACTGCACACACACCCAAAGAAATTCAATAGATTCACAAAATACTTTTGGGTCCGAGTCAATTATAAAACCTTTGGCCTAAAAAGGCGGGCTGTCCTGGCGGGTTGTATAAGATGGATAAAGATAGAATGGATTGGGTTCCTTTCAATCTGATGGTATGATATATCTTTCATCATGTGAGAATCAAATCTGTCTTTCAACTATACGTAGGTAAAGGATAATCTTTTGATTATCCATGCCATGCATGATGTGTGCATAACATCGCCATTTCAAGTTTAATGGTTAGTTTGGCCGCATTACGTCAAAGTTTTCGTCGCTTAAAACTCAACGAGACACAAATTGGACAATGTTTCAGGCTCTTACATGAAAACTCCAAGTAGGAAGAGTTCTTTTGTTTGTGGAGACTGGATCTAATTCTGAAAAAGGTCAAATAGCGGCTTGGCAACACCGAATAAAAGGCATATGTTCTCTAACTTCGAGGAAAGTTCTTCTGAAAAGTTTAACCAACAAAAGCAAACTAATGGTTTGTGTATTTCTGTTATCTTTGTTTATTTTTGGTGTTACTCATCCGTATTCAAGAGCGACGACCGTTTACTTGGAGAGAGTACCTCATGTTAACGACTTCCATCGTTGGTTTATGTACAACTTGTTACTATCGTTTTGACTCTACGAAGATATTTGAGGATATTGAAACGTTACTCGATAAGGTTTCCTTTCAGTTCAAGTAAGGTGAATGGTTTTTTTAGTTGATGTCCTTCAACCTTTTTTTGTCTAGTCAAAAAGTGATCTCTTCTCTGAGAAGAAAGTTTCTACCAGATCCTACACAGTTGGCTCCGGATGGCTTACCTCGCCGAACACTGGTGCTTGACCTTGATGAAACTTTGGTTTATTCACAGTGGAAAGCTTCAGAGGGTTGGAAGACTCTAGTGCGCCCAGGTATGAAAAGAGAAAAATATCTTTCATCTATTATCAACGTTGGAATGCAGGAGTAGAAACTTTCTTGGAGCAGATGAGTCATTTGTATGAGATTGTCTTATTCACTTCGTCACTACCTGAACATGTCGATCCTATCGTTCGACAAATAGATAGTGGAGGGTATATTTCTCATGTACTTTATCGAGACTGTATCAAACGTGAATATGGCTATAGTATCAAAGATTTATCTCGACTGAATCGTGATTTGAAACGGACTATTATTGTAGATAATGAGCCTCAGTGTTTTAAATATCAACCTTTGAATGGGATTGCGGTTCCTTCCTGGAAAGGAAACGAAGATGATCGATGTCTATTTGAACTCACTTCTCTTTTGGAGTATATTGTGCGTCAAGATGTTCCAGATGTTCGAGATGTGATAGAAAAGTATTGGCGAGGTGAATTGGCTCTTTCATCAACTGAATTCGTAAGATGAAGTTTTATACAACTATGATGGAGGAGGAGAGTAGAATGCATTGATTGGTTGTGGAATTCTTTGTTTCTTTGAATAGTTTTGATTTAGATTTTATGGTTTTTATTCTTATCATAAATATAACTTGGCCTTTCTTTTAGGGATGTGATTTTTGAATGGCGTGCGCATTCTTCTTATGAATCAAACCGACACTGTAAGGACAAAAAGGGATCAACCTTGGAAGATCACTATTCATATTTAGGACTTTATTATGGTCAAATTGTTTTCGTCGCAAGGAGTTTGCCTTCATAGCGCACCCAAAATAGAAGAAAGCGATAACTTGTTTGGTTTGGTGCATGTTTTTCAACAATTTTCAAGAGAAGTCAACGGAGGAGGTTAGAGAAGTACTTATTATTTTCTTTTTATAGAAATTAGTTTGCAAAACTATTTCAGAACTACATAGATTAGTGTTTCAAGCTCCTGTCAACTTTCAAAACACTTTTACCACGAGTTTGAGTGGTAGACTGGTTAGTATTACAAAGTTGCTTAGTATAAAAGTCCAACTTTTTTTTAATAGTACGATTGGAAAGAACACGAAAAGGAAGCTATTCAAGTTGTGCTCGATAATACAAGCCCTATATGTATTATAGTAAAAGCCAGTTTGTCGCTATCGGTAAAACAAGTATTGTGACAAAAGGTTGCCGATGAACGAAAGTATTTTCGTAGGTGGACAAGTTGAACCGTTTGATGGACGATATTAAACAATGTATTCGAAAACACCACAAGCAGACGATGCTTGAAAAGTAAGTTGAGCTGTTATATATTCCTTTACACTTTATAGTGAATAGTTGAAGGAATAATACTTTTCTCGAAGAGGTAAGCCACTCCAAGTTTTCACTCAAGATTGCCAACGTAGATGATACTTAGAATATCTCCCATTTACCCGATCAAGTTAAACAGATGGTGACTGAACTGACCACAAAAGTGATGTCGCAGAGTGTTCAATCGGTCTTGGAGAGTTCTTAAGCGAAAGTTTTCCAATACCTGTGTAAAGTTTGTATTATTTCGCGATCTTTTTCAGTTCTTTATATTCTCGTCTAGTTGCCTCTTGTAACATTTCGCAGTCTACGTCAATAGCGTACACTTGAATATACCTAATTACACTGCCTCTGATAAAAGAATTCTTCAAAGTCATCTATAAAGAACTTTCCGTTACCCTCAAAAAGTAAACCCAAAAAGAAACCTACCAACTGCGGACAAGTTTCGACGTTGAGTATTTCAATATCTTCCAACTTTATATTCAGATACTGATCGACCGAGTGTACCTTGCCTCGAATAATTACGTCATTTTTGAGTTCTACAGTCACTGTTTTGCCGATAAAGGTTTTGAAAAACGAGAAGAATAGCATCGAGTCTTCAAAACAACTGCTGTTTCTTCCTTCTCCTAAGAATGGCCGTCCCTCTTTTTGGAAATGATAAAAGTAATTTCGTGGCTCAAGTATTTCACTAGACATTGTCGAACTTTCTTTCCAATGACTCGGGCAACATTTTTGTGAATAAAAATTGTTTTTGATATTTTATATAGACAAATTTACGCTTTCGATCACTTTTGCAAAGTGCTTCCCCAAGCATCGTTATGTTTGAATGAGAAAACTGGAATATATCGCTCTTTTTGTAGAGCGGTATTTGGAGATGAACTTGGTTATTTGTAAAGATTATACAATAGGAGAAATTTGGCATTTACTATTTACAACTTTAGTTTCCATAAACAGTACATTTGGTGTCAATGAAGCGAACGATTTCCTTATTATCCAATACTTTCTCAACAACTTACAGCCAGTTCTATTGGAAACCAATTGCTCGTCCAATAGATTTTAAGTTGCAAGGTAGCACTGGTTGTCAGCAAAAGGAATCACGATGAGAATATGGATCCTTTTTACAAAACACTTGGTGACATAACCTACGTCGATGTAAATCGTTGCTATGAAATTGTATAGATACGAGTGAAGAGACAAGTTCTTCTTGGCGAGTTGCTAATTCTATGCTTTTCCTCTATCAAGAGCTGCTTATAAAGGTCTCTTCTCTTTCGACAAATATATTTGTAATTTACCAGGAAACTTACTCCTTTGCTCAAAACCTGGTTTTAGACTTATAGCAGGAGCATCTATGAAAGAACCTTATCGTTATTTTGTTATTTTTGAAGATTCGTTGAGTTTTTTGTATATGTCGGCTTTTTAAAAATAATAATACTCGCCACGTGTGAAAGAATATTTTTAAACTAAACAAAGTTTCGTGCACAGAGATAGGAGAGTAGCTGTTAAAAAAGAGTTGAAGACTATACTCAGTTAAGTGTTGCTTCACAGAGTCATTGGATGATAAACAATTCAAACATAGCTTGAATGTGACAACCAGAAGTTAGAACGTTTATTAAAAAAATATCTCGTTGATTTTTCTGAATGAAGGTTTTTCTACTAAAGAGCGGCGAGAGAAAAGTAATATAACAACCCATGTGTAGAGAGCCCAAATAAGGAAAAGATGAAATGGAAAAACACAACTCAGCAAGAAAACGCCCATTGGATACGATACGCAGGACGCTTGAATAAGAATAAATGATGGCCCAATCGTATTTATCTTGTCGATTGGAAGGATGCGCACCTCTGCGTCTATAAAAGGCTCGGCATTTTTGAAGTGTCTTATACAATTCATTTTGTTACATTTGACATAGCTTTGAAAAATGTTGCTGAGTAATAACAAATCTGCCATTTTTCTATCTCTTCTTTTCATAGCATATTGCTGTAGCTATGCTGTCTCTCTTCCTACTCCTACAGCAGCTATTCTTCCACAAGGAGAACCTAACCAAGAGGCAGCTATGCCTATATTGGACAGTTCAACATCTGCACCAAATCATCCAAAGCCAGCAAAGAAAGGTGATCTGTCTAAGGAGGATAGATTAAAGAAACTGGATGAGAAACTAGGACATGTTCTCGAAAGTCATAAGAAGAACCCGCCTAACAAGAGTAAACCTCATTTAGCTGGAGAAACTGCATTTTCTCAAACTTGGAACTTTGTGAACTCTTCTACAGCATCCCGTCTGGGTATTGCCAGATATTCTTCTTGTTCTTATCCATCCACCGTATGGTATTCAGAAAGTGGTCTTATTTATTCCATTATTGATAAAGCAGTTCGACTTGTTCTCGATGACTTTGATATACCCAGCAACTTTGTAAAAGATGCCGAGGATTTTCTCAACTGGGTAGTCTCCCAATTTCTTGACTTTTGCAATAGCCCTTATTCATTTTGCCTAGCTTCATCTGGCGATAATTCCTATTACTTGGAAGGCATTTCAACGAGTGGTTATTCTTCCTGCTATTATTTATCCTATTTTGATCTTGTGATATGCCCTGCAGTTTCTTGGACTTGGGATACATGGTATCAAGATTGGGAATGTACCTTTGAGAACCAGTTCTGTGTTGGTTACCTTGACTTGGGTGTTCGAGTATTTGACTTGGAATGGGGAGCTGGTGGTGTTATTCAAGCGCATATTGGTGAAAGTGTAGCTACTGCAGCAGAAGGAAGTGTTTTAGTGAAGAGCTTTTGTGCCAATGCATTTTATGAGTAATATGAGTTATATTGAAAAGTAAAAAAAATGTGGTTGTGGTTTGTGTTGCACCATTTAACATGATTTATATTTCATTCATTTGACAGTATATAATAACCAAAAAAACAAACAACGAAATATCATACTACTTATGTGTAGACCACCAACGCATTGAGTATTTCTCGTGTTTTGCATTGGTTGGTTGGCTTCTCTCCAATTATATGGCAAGTGCTACATCGTATGAAGGAGACAGCGAAAATATAACCGAGACCAATATGGAAGAAAATGAAGACAGGAACAACCGTGAAGTGGATGAAAGTGAAAGCATGGAAGATGATTCGGAAACTTCAGCTTTGCACTGGAGCGAATCGGAGTACTCTCAAGGAAACTCTCAACCCTTGAACAACGTGGGACAAACAAGATCCTGGGAAGGTTTCGAGTCCCAAGAAGAGAGAACGAAGCAAGTTGAAGTTATAGGTAAAAAGTTGGTCAAAGAAAATAGGCAAATTTATTTAGCCAAACTTCCTTCAACCGTTGGAGTGGAACCCTTTGCTTTTCAGGAATGGAAAGAAAAGAGTAGGGAACAGAATGAATCGGATTCTGGTAGAGCAGCTTTAGTAAAGATAAGGTACCGAAAGGTAGGAAATGACTGGGAGTCAAACACAAGACTGGTGAAATGGGAAGATGGCTCGTCTTCGTTATTTATTGGAAACGAATGTTTTGATGTTATTGAGCAAGATATTAGTGAAGAAAGCCAATTGTTTTTATTTCGTAGACAACCCACTGCTCAAGCAGCAGAATGTCGTATTTCTCGCAAGTTGAAAATACAACCTGCAAGTATTTCATCAGGAATACAACGCAAGTTGGGCACATATGAAAAATTTGCAAAGGAAAGAAAAGTAAAAATGGCAGAGATGGATAGAGCTCCTGAATTGGAAGAACAGAAGTTGGCACAGTTAGAACACGAAAGAGCACGAGCACAAGCCCGTTTGGAAGCTAAGAGAAGACGAAAAGAGCAACTTGTCATGGAAAATTGGAGAAGCTCTGGTGTCTCAACTGAATTTTTAGATAATGACTATTCTTCCAACGAAGAGTTTAGTGATGAAGAAGATCCTTCATTTAGTATAGCCAATGTGAAAAGTCGAATAAGTGGAAACAGAAAAAGTAACGACATGACTTTGGAAGAGACTGGTCAAGAAGAGGAGGATGCGAGTCTTTCATCAAAGGCACAAATGGAACGAGAAAATCCTTCTCGCTTGGACAAATTCAAGGATTCCGATACCCCTATAGGAACTTATCGGGAACCTTTGCGTTCCCAAGTCTCAGAGCAAAGTTCGGAGTCGGTTCCTTTATTAGATATGGAGCGTCGTCATCATAAAGTTTTTATGTTATCCGAAGAGTCTTCAGAAGACGAGAAAAATGACGAACCGATTCATTCTAAGGAAGATGTTGAAGAAGTGGATACAAGAAATAATTTGGAAGAACAGGAAGATAATGACGATGACCAAAAGTTTATTTACAGCAACGAATAATAGCCGATTGCACGAACTGCAGAATACTAGGGCTTTTTAATATTTGAACTTGCACTTGTCGAAAACCTCTACTTTTCAATAACCATTCCAATTCTTTCTTTGTAAAAAATCGATAAGCATTCCAACGAGAAATGAGAGGTGAGTAGTTGGAAATAAATGTAGTCGCAAATACGAGAGCATCAGGCTTTAGGATTCTATACATTTCGGCTAAACCATCTTGCACTTTTGGCCAACAGTGTAAAGCAGCTCCACAGTAAATTAAGTCTACCACATTGTCTCTCAAAGGAAGACTATCCACATTGGCTCTAATCAAAGTAAAAGGATCGCAGCCCTCCTCAAGTAACATGCGGCGATAGGCTTCCTTCAACATACTTTCTGATAAGTCTATTCCAACAATACGCGAATATTTTCTCGTTTTGGCAAGTCTTCTTGTAACATAACCTGTACCACAAGACAAATCCACCAAAACTTCGGGTTCCTTAGGATAAGTTTGGAAGTATTCAGTAACCAACCTGACTTCTTCCTTGAGAGGATATCCCATAGTCTGAAAGTTGTTTCTCCAACCCCGCTCATATAAAAAAGACGTCACTGGGTTACGAAACAATTCTTGTTGAATGGGTCGATAACTACTTAACTTGTCCAAACATAAATTGAAGTAACCTGCATAGGGGTCTTGAAAGAATGTTCGGTAACAATTCAAACATATAAAACTTCTATTGTTTCGAGAAACAAGACTATTTCTACAGTTCGGACAAGCAAGAAGATCAGCAAGTCTCTCTAGCGCCTCAGTATCATTAGTAATATCCATGACCCTTTGCGCAACTGGACTAGTCCTTTTGTCCGCAACTATCAGGGCAAAGGACCATTTCCTGTTCCACGTTTGGATAATACTTTTGCGACAAAGCTTATGGAATAAACTTTTATGTTGAGCACACTTGGAAACTGGAAACCCAAAAGCAATGAAACGATCCTTCATTTAGGTGATTGAGCAATCGGCCGCTTACGATGAGCGACGACACGCTTTTAGAGAAAGCTTTTGGAGGAACTGGAAGTAGTGAGTTGACTGAAAGTGATCGTGCAGTTGCAATATGGAAAATGAAAAAACTTATAAAAGGCTTGGAAGAAGCAAGAGGTAACGGTACTTCCATGATTTCTTTAATCATACCTCCCAAGGACCAACTTTCTCGAATAACAAGAATGCTTGCTGAAGAGTATGGAACAGCCTCCAATATTAAATCTCGAGTGAATAGACTTTCTGTTTTGTCAGCAATAACTTCCACACAACAACGACTCAAACTGTACAATAGAGTTCCACCCAACGGTCTTGTAGTATATTGTGGAACTGTGGTGACGGAAGATAATAAGGAGAAGAAGGTGAATATTAGTTTTGAACCGTTTAAGCCTATAAATACCTCCTTATATCTTTGCGACAATAAGTTCCATACTGAAGCCCTTTCAAGTCTGATGGAGTCGGAAGAGCGTTTTGGTTTCATCATCATCGATGGTGGTGGCGCACTTTTTGGAGTTGTCAGTGGAAGTACGAGAGAAATTTTGCACAAGTTTACTATCGAGTTGCCAAAGAAACACGGTAGAGGTGGTCAGTCTGCTTTACGTTTTGCTAGACTTCGTTTGGAGAAGCGAAGAAATTTTTTGAGAAGATCTGCGGAAACCGCAGCTCAGTTGTTTATTCCAGATGGCCAAAGAGTGAATGTCACTGGTTTGGTATTAGCAGGTTCAGCAGACTTCAAAAACGAACTCAATCAATCTGATTTGTTTGATCAGCGACTGCATGAAAAGGTCATCAAGATCGTGGATGTTTCCTATGGAGGTGAGAACGGCTTTAATCAAGCCATCGAGTTAGCAGCAGAAGCTTTGAGTAATGTGAAATTTGTGCAAGAAAAGAAGTTGATTCAAAGTTATTTCGATGAAATTTCGCAAGACACTGGTAAAGTAGTTTATGGGGTGAAGGATACTTTGAAAGCATTAGAAATGGGTGCTGTAGAGAAGCTTATTGTTTGGGAGAATTTAGAACATACTAGGCTGTTATTTAAGAATCCTCAAACTGGAGAAGAGAGTGTACAAATTTTAACAACAGAACAGCTTAAAGATAGTCGTTTCTTTAAGGATAGTTCAACTGGAATTGAGTTGGATGTAGTTGACCAACAGCCATTGGTCGATTGGCTAGCTGATAATTACAAGAACTATGGAGCATCTTTAGATTTTGTTTCGAATCGAAGTCAAGAAGGAAGTCAGTTTGTACGAGGATTTGGAGGAATTGGCGGTTTGTTACGATACGTGTTGGATGTAAGTGTATTAGAAGAACCAGAAGATGAAGCTGATGAGTTGGATGACGATTGGGAACTGTAAAATTGCAGTTTACTCAAAAGTCGTTGTCTGCTTCATTTCGCATTTGACTATATATGGATTTCGTATTCATACATAAATAAGAAATATATATATATATATACATATACATACATACATATACACATATATATATATACGTATGATATAAAATAGGAAGGAATCTTTCATAGATACAGGAATACAAGTTCTTGGGCGTTCAATTTTGCCTAAATAATAAAGCAAAGGCTATTGGGAAAAGAAATGTGGTTATTCACTCTATTCGTTTAAAAGCGACGTTCATTTGATTTCTCTAGTTGGTCAATCAACTTTTGCATTCCTGGTAGTAAACTGGGTCTTCTTGACAGCAAATTCATTCGAACTGCAACAGCTGAAAGAAAGAGAGTGCAAGGAATATAAATGGAGATAACATGTACTAAAGAATGAACAAAGAGGAATACCAATATGGCTATCTTCACCAGCAATGAAGCGTCCAAATGAGAACGAAGAAAAGGAAACAATCGGATGAAGAGTTGCACCGATTGTTGAGTAATCAATGTCCACGTATTCTTACCAAATACAAAAGAAGTTAAACTAATTTCGAGCATGATTCCGAACAAATAGGCAATAGTACTTGATAAGATGCAAAACAACCAATTCCACTGGCACCACATAGTATGTGTGAGAACCCCAACGGCAAGTCCTTGTGTCAACATGTACTGCAAACAATAGAGAGGTCCAGGACGAAGCACAAAAAAACAAAATAATAAACAAAGAGCCAATCGACTATATCGAGGACCCCAACGTAAGGCAATATACACAATAGGGATGGGTCCTGCAACACTGAAAAAGTCTTTCCAACGAGAAACCCTTGAAACAAACAACAAAGTTCGAACAGCAGCAACGCAAAGACCTGTCTCAATAACTGGCGGAGCTATGGATAAAGGAGAAGAAGCACGTTTGCCTAACTGTGTTTCATCTACATCTTCCAAAGAATAACCATCCTCAGAAGCATCTTGAAAGTAGTCGCTTTGTCCTGTAGCTCGTGCTCTTTGTTCAAATTTCCATATCAGTTGGTTCCATTGTTCTTCAACTATAGTATTTCGTAATTCACGACGATGTAGAATCCATTCCTTCCTTTTTCTATCCACTTCTTCACCTCGCTTCCATAATCCACCATCTGATTCTACACAACCGCGAATAATAAAACGAAAGCCGAACCTTTGAGTGGAAACTCTCTTACNTTGACACTTTACAAGAGTGCAAAAGGGTACAGACAAAATACCAGAGGTTTGGAAAAAAGGACCGCCTTTCATCAAAACAGGAAATAAGTCGTTATCCAATGGATCAAGATCATCATCTATTGTGAAAGAATGACAAGAATCATTTCATTCTCTTTTATTCTCCTCACGAGTCCATTGTGCTGAAAGCTATCTTTGGCTTCTCACAAAAGGACACAATCAATTCAAACCAATTCAATTAGTATCCAAACAAACTATCTGAATATTTGTGTATCGTACACTGAAACTTCAAAAGAGAGCTTACCTCTATTTTAACAAATATTCTTCAAAGCTATTTGCTTTCTCCTGTGTCCTCATCATCATCATCTTGTACGACAGGATGTTCCATTTCTTCAAATTTGCCAAGTTGTCGATAGACAAAGATACCAACAAGACTTGCCATTAAAAACATCCAAAATGGTAATACTGCCAAGACCTACAGAATATATGATATGGAACAACACTAAAAAATCGACATACTTTGAAACCCAAAAGAGCAAGAGGTGTCATTGCCAAATAGCTTACTACAGTCCAGAAGTAATAATAGATATATTTATACACTTGATACCTGTGGCATCAGCTTAGTTCACTACTGTTCCAGTAAGATAAAAAACCTCAAATACCAGACAAATGGCATAGGATTGAGAGGATTCAAGAATACAGGACGGAAAGGCGGAGGTAAAAATGGATATTGATTGGGTTCTTGTCTTCCTCTGCCAACTGGATAAAGCTTAGCATCGTGCTCCTCCAATACATCGAGGGATAATTTCGCATGTGCATTTAACTAAGCATTTGTTTGCTCTTATATTATAAACATTTTTCATCTTACTTACCTGTGGATAATTGGGATGTGTGAACCTTAGCCACTGAGGTTTCCTTGAGACAATGCGGCCAGTGACAAGTGCTTCCTTTAACAAAGGCTCTATATTCAACTGACATTCAGCTATAAAAGTACCATCGGTAATGGAACCTGTCGAAGCTGAGGATACATCCCATATCTAATCAAAGTCAATTCACACAACTCATATTAGTCTTCAATAAAACCACTTACAGTCATTCGAAGTCGATAGGAAGTTTCTTCAGGAAATCCTGTTGTCCAAACCATACGGTAATTAAACTCACCACATCCATCATCACTTCGAGGGTGAACATCGGTGTGTAAAGATGTACTATGATCTAAACCAAACTCTGCACTAACACTCAAGTCAGGAGTAGGCATCTACAAAAGTCAGAATAACGAAACAAAATAACTATATATCTACCTCGTTGTTCACTTGTTGCGCTTTGGAGATGGGTAAAAAACATCCTTGTACTCCCCATATCACTAAACGAACTTCAAACTGTTTAGGAGGCTCTGGCATAATATTTTCTGGAACCATGTGTCTCGCAGCATCTTCTGTTAGAATATCTACAAAACATTCCAAACGACCAGTGGGAGTAGTTGAGTTAGGATTCCACAAGGAACGTATTTCGACTGGTTTTCTGGCTAGGAGTCTCCATGCCGGGTTATACCATCTAAACAAACCACAACATCAATAATAAATAGCTTCCAATTGGACTCAGTACCTATGTGACAAGTCAATATAGGTTTCACCAATAAATTCAGATTTGCGAAGTCCTGGAATTCTCTTCGTGTCAACATTCACCTAGATATAGTTTCCGAATGAATAAAATCACAAAAGATGAAATAGATACGTACTGAATATGCAAGACGCTTATGAGAAAAGACACCCAAGTTCCAACTTTCCTTTAAACCGAATCCACCAGCAAGTGGAATATCAAACTCGGGTGCTCGGTAGTTCTTCACTTTAATTCTTAGTATAGAATAGGGTACTTTACATTTAAACTGAAATGTATCAAAGAATTTTGGATGCAATGTTCCTGAAACTGGATGACTCTTTGTGGAATACACCCTTTCTTCAGAGTGGCTGCAAGAAACCTAAGAGAGTCTTAACATACTTCATTTCAATCTCTTTCAAGTTACCTTTAAATAAGCATTCGCGTAACCCTCTATTATAGATAATGATTAGTAAAATTTCAAAACATGAGTTTCAATACTTGCCAGAACATCTCAAGTTCCAACCATGTAAGACATATAAACGAACTACTACATTCTGTTCTCGATAGATTTCTTTCCAGCGTATTGTCTCTCCTTCCCTTTGTCGCTTTGACTCTACATCGTCTTCCAGCACTTGATGACTTAAAATCTATACGAAAATAAAAAAATGGCAACAAATAGAACATTTCATTTACCTCAGCTTCCAATTTGAGTCTACCGTAAATAGGTTGTATATTCTTTCCTAGATAGCCAGCATTGCCATTAAATAACTTGTCCTTGTTGAAGTCTTTCACATTCCTTGCTATTGACATGGGTTTCTTTGCATGCTTTACGGTCGTTTGCACAGCTCCTTTGGCACTCTTGGATACGATACCAATAGCTTTCTTTTGTTCTTTTGTTAGAAAGGAATCTTCAAAATTCTCCTAAAGATAATGAATAACAGTTATTTTCAAGATAATCATCATCTTACCTCTGTCGCTTTTATTATCTCTTCATGATAAATATCCGTCAAACGACCTCGAGTAAGAAAAAGTTCTGCATATCTTGCATGACAAAAATCTTCTTCAAGTTCAACAGGACAAAAGCCACGACGGATTCTACAATGAAGAGAACTACCTAAATTTCCTACCTGAATACAGAATTTCAATACATAATTACTCCATATCAAACGGCACTTACCTGATTTAACTCTGAAGAATCAGGATAGAAAAAACTTGGCAACTTTTCTTCTTCAATATGAAGTCTCAAAGCAAGATCCGGAACACTATTTTCATCGTCAATCAAATAAAAATTTAGAGTCAATCAACATAACCTACTATTCCACAACAATATCTTTCAGCAGAGTAACAATAATTTGTAGTCCTTCCACCAAAGACTGAAATGTATTGAATACTTGTCTAATAAACAGTGCTCGACGTCTAACATCTTCGCTTCCTCCTACTATCACAGATTCTTCCACAATGTCTTGTAGTTCTTCCCTTCCTATATAAAACGATGAGTTGATCAGAAACAATAGCATTGAATGAGTAATCGACCATCTCCTATTTGTAACATATCATATTTGGGATGTGAAATGGATATAAAATGGCCACGAGGAACCGAGTTCCCATGTTGTGCCGAACGCCCACATTCCTGATGGACACTTTCCAAAGTTGAAGCAAAGTCGACTCCACATGATTCATCTGAAAGTAACTAATCTTCACGTCAGTAACAAAGAATGAATATTGAAAGTGCTTCTAGTTTTACCTCGGAGAGAATTGAGGCATTTTCAGCATCAATGCTACTCATGAAATATTTGCTAGATAGTCTTCGAAAATAAGATGATTGTAAAAAACTGTTCAAACGAGTTTGGGTAGACTCCGAAGCTCCTTTTCAATTATCAATGAATACACTTCAGAACTAGGATATATAAGAATTTTCTTACGAAGTTTTTGTAAAAAGACTGCTTCATAATCATCCAATGCTAAGTCGCAAGTGCCAACTACTTCACCTCTCTCATGGTCGAATACCTGAATTTGCATTGTTGGAGTTAGAACCACATCTTGTTCAGGAAGCTCGAGTGGCAAGAATATGACATCTCGGAAGAAAACATCAAAAGAGTCACCATTAAGGCAAAAATTCGTCTAAACTACAATCAAAAAACAGAACATTCTTAAGAGTTGATTGGAATAAATACGAACCGGTTGAGGTGAGGTTTCATAATGTTGGTCTTGACTTCCACTTTGTAGTCTCAAGGAAACAGAAGCCTTTCGTACAGTCTTGTTCTTATATTCTACATCGAGGGCTCCAATGATCTACAAAAACTTAGTTCTAATGCCCTATTTCAACTACAATTCTTACTGAGAGTTTCAGGCATGCACGAAATCTCCTGGGTTCTAAATTAAGCACTGGTAACGATTCTTCTTGTTCTTTTGGCAGTAAATGAAATTCAGCTAATATCTCTCCAGCCATTATTTCTGGATTTACTTGAAACAAAGGATACCACTTTCCGATAGGAAGTGTTGGCTGTGATCGTTTTACTTGTGCTCCCGATATGACGACTCGACCAAGACATTTTGATGGTTGCAATGGAGACTGTTCCAACTTTTTCTTTTTCGCTCTGGAATGTTCATATACCATAACAAACTGAATACCGCATCTTAGTTATCCTGATACACTTCAAAACCTATACTTACAATGTCTGACAACATGCGAGTTGCAGTAACGGGTATTTGCAAAGTTACACATTCGAACCATTGTGGAAACAATGTTCCATAACAAATTGTATTCGATTGCGCTGAATATTCTCCACAACGAACGACTGGAATAGCACGTCGATCAGTACATCAACGACACATTGAAGAATAACATTACCAAAAAATGGGTTCGCTAAACCTCCTTCATCTGCTGCAGGCACTAAGGAAAGATAATAAGAAAAGTAAAATTCACTTTTTAACCACTTACAATTTCTTCCTTCTAAAATATAACATCGAAGAATAAACTCAAAGGAATTCATGGGAAGCATTGTGTCAGATGGATGAAAACTAACACTTTGAGAAGAAGACTCTACAGTCATAGAGGAAACACGATCTTCTGTTGCAGTCAATGAGAGAGATAATAATAAATTTCCAGGAACTTCGTAGAAACTGAAGAGGCTACTTGCTGCTGTGTCCAAAAGAAGCCAACGTGGATAACGCGTACACTGGCGGACATACTTTGCCGATAACCTCAAATATGCAAAGCGGGTCCTAACCATATTGAGTTCAAACATTCTTTTCTTGTTGAATGCATACTTCTTTGTCGAATTATGACGCTTTTGATGCGCATACAAATTGACGAATAAGTCTGGAATATCAGAAAAACGACTAGGCAACTCCAAATCGGAAAATGATCCGTGGGTCCCTTGTCCGTTTTCCCATATTACTGATCGATGGTTCACTGGCTGAGGAGGAGTTTGTCTTTCCAATCAAGGTTTTTAGAATTTCATCAAGATACTCGAAAACATTCCTTACTCGCCAAAACAGAACGTTCCTAACTGAACATCAAACGATACTAAATAATGTTCAGATTCCAACGGAACTTCACAGACTTGATATATGCTATAGTCCAACTGATATCTTGAAGTATCAGGCTCTATGCATAGTTCTGGAGGAATGTACAATCTTGCAGGTGGTAAAGTTCCCAGAGAGCGTGAAGTATGTATACTGATCTTAATAAAAGTTTGAAAAACAGTTTCATTTTCAAATATAAGAAACATACCAAAGCTCGACCTCGGAAGGAAGCATTCTTCTTTCCATAGTCTGTGGGACCTCTACTAGGACCATAAAGATTATACCATCTAGGTTCTAGTTGATAAACCTAACTGAAGATTGTATCTTATAGAGTACAGAGTCATTAGGAACTTACTCTTTCTATAAACTCATTTTCAAGATTCTCGTCACTTGTATTATCTCTTCCAAACAACAACTTATTCACTTGATTTTCCACGGATAACAATCTTTCATAAAAATGTGGTGGCTCTGCTTCTCGTTTTTCCCTTTCACGAAGAAACAAAGTCGCTTTCTTAAAACTTTCATCATCTTCCTTTTCAGGTTCAGACGTTAAATAGTGAACCTTCACTCGTTCACGATGAGCCAGGATGTCTGAAAATCTAAAGAAAATCTAATCGCTTGATTTGCATATTTCTTAACGAGCTTACCGAAATTGTAGCCAACCTATCAGGTCTCCTTCCGAAGAATTCATACCCAAAAATGACTCCCGTGTATGATAAAGTTCTACTTTGATCAAATCCTGGGACACTTCACCATCCACTATTGCTACTGGCACTCTAATCATCTCATTCCATTCCACCCTATCCCCATATATAGTTAACCAGTACAGTCAATTATAAGAATGATTGGAAACTTACCATCGTCCTCTTGAAGGAAAAAGCCCTCTCTTGAGAGCTTTCTTCCTTTTAACAGAACCAAAAGTGGCATTTCGAAAAACATGAGATGCTGTTTTGGTTAAATTTTTTTGCAGTTGTTTTACAACTGAGCCAGACAATGCAAATCCTGCCTTCTCAATAGATTTTAGAGATTTTTTCGTTGAAGTTGTAACTGCCTTGTAGCCTCCATAGAAACATGTGGCAAAAGCACGAATGATATCTTCTTCTCCTATCGATAGGAATGAAATGTTTAGAATCACTCATAAGACTATCATTTTGTAATACCTTTAGGAGCCATTCTCGGAAGCATTTCGGCTCGATAAACACAAATAAACAGATTCCAAGGCTCTGGAACAAGAGGAGGACGTCTCAATACTAACTTATTCAACAACTGTCTACCACTCATCTAAACAAAGAAATCGTCAACAACAAACCACTTTCAGAATAGGAAACCAACTTCTTCAAATTCATAATAATCATTCCTGTGCACAGGGACAGATCCTGGTGGTATAAGAGTTATACTAAGTTTGACATATCCCACTGTACTAAGACCAATAGAGCTCCGAGTTATTTTCTCAACCCTTTTTCCATATGAAGAATACAATGGAAACCATTTTTCTTTCACTCTATGATTCTTTTTTTGAAAATATAAGTCTGTCAACAATATCAAGAATACTGATAATGCATACCGGTTGATCATAAATATATTTCAAATCCATCTCATGAACTCCAATGAGCACATTCTTCCTTATACGATTCCAGTCGAAAACTTGAACATTCAGAGCCTCTCTTTCCAACTCCCAACCCTTCAGATACGCAGAGAAATATAAAAGTCTATGAAAAACTGCATTAACAGTATTTAAAGCTCGTTGAGTTCTCAAGGTCTGGCCAAACGTTGTTATCTGAGAATAGTAAGTATAAGATCGAAAAGCTAATCAATGCAACAACAACCTGAACGTATGGGTCGGTTGTACCACCTCGACGATGCATACTCAGCATATCTCTTACTTCGTGCACCATTATACGAAGTAAATACTCGCCATTTGGAATGGTAGAAAATAAGTCCCGACATGAGAAACTAGTGTCGGGAATAAAACTAGCTCGAGTCTCCGTATATATCGTAGCTACTCGAATGCCAGAGTCTCCTAAAACTGAAATTTCCAACTTCTTATGGCAAACCATGCTGTTTCCTCGGTGTGTATTTTCAGTATCTAAGAATATTGTTGCTTCTAGTTCCGCCTTCCCAATAACAAAATCGGAATCTTCGCTAGTTCCAATCAAGGCGGAAGGCCAAGCGGTGAACTGGTTGTTGCCTAACGTCTGTTCTTCACTGGAAGAAGTCTTCTGCAGAGAAGACGATGTCGACTCTTGGACAGAATTTTCTGGTTCAGAGTCGAAGAATCCTTCTTCTCTCAATTTAGAAGCAACGAGGGGATCGTAATCTACAAGAGGCAAAACCTTCTCATATTCAGAACCTTATTAAACAATAAGTGCGAATGCTAAAACAAGCTCTGTTATCTCTTACGTCTATGAAGGGCATAAATCTTTCTGACTCTCTCTGATCCACGAATATTCAAAGTTATCTTGGTGCTTTTATATTCGTTGGTAAGTGCATCCCTTTCAAGAAGCTAAGTTCATTTTTGTGGTCCAGGAGAACCGTCTTACCATTGAAGTGGTACACTACTGGATAACTTTACTCCAAGGAACTCGACGGTCCCATCACTTTCTACTCTTCTATATCCTGTCCTTTCAACAACACCCTGAAGAAGAGAGTGGAATAACAGGAGTGAATAACTTGACTTTGAAAAACCAGTTGCTTCCCCTATACCTTATCGTCTACCCATTCTATTTTTACATTTCGAGCTTGAGGTACAATTAAGCCTGAAACTTTTAGGATGGTAATAGTAAGCTCGAAAGGCTTTAGAGTGATGCTCATTCTGTCCTAAATAAGAACTCTTCCAATGAGCACACCAGAGAAAATGTTCCCCTTTTCCACAAAAGAAGAAATCGATTCCACTTGAGATTCTCATTAAGCTCTTTTGGAGCGTAAAGTATCGATTTTTATTTTTTAGTTCACTCATCCTCATCTTCGTTCGAAATGTCTACGAACTGACTTTTGGGTGACTTGCACTGCGGACAGACAAAGGAATCGCCAAAGAACTTAAACTCTCGACCTGCTGCCGGAAATATTGTGTATCCACAATTCTGACACTGATACGCATGTGCAACACTTGCAGAAGGCTTCGAACATGACACTGACTGTTCACTAAATGTTGACGTTGAGGTCTCTTCGACACTCGCCTTTTTCTCTGAAGTTGCTCTTTCATAGTCTCTTCGTTGTACTTCTTCCAGTAAATACTGATCATACAGAGACTGTGCTTGTTCTTCGGAAAGACCCAAAAACCTAGCCTTCTCTATTGGAGAAAAATCCTTGTCCCGACCTTCACTCTTTAACAACTGCAAAAAACAAGTTTCGGCTAGGCTGCGCTGAAGGTCACGAACTGTCTCTTTCGGATAGGGAAACAGTTGCATTATTTCAAGTTTGGACTGAAATTGTTCGGGTAAAAGACGTTCCGAGACAAACAAAAGCTTATCAAGTGCTGAAGGTCTTTCTCGAAGACGTTTTGCTGCTCGATTATATGCCATCAATAGTTGCTTATGTGACAAACCTAGCGTCTTGTAAACTGTATAAGAATCTTCTATCAGTTGGAAAGATAAAGCTCGTTCTTTCAATAGTGTCACCAGAAAATTTTCATACAAATCAACTCTACTAAATATCAATTCCCACTTGCTCTTGTATTCCTCTGCAATATCCACAAGCTCCAACTCTGTAGAACCATAACGTACCATTTCCATCCCACATCTTTCAATAAGACTATCACGTCTCTTCAATAGCTTCTTCAATCCTAAATATCCTCCAGCTGCTGCTAAAGCTATAGTAGCAGCAACTACAAGCACAGGATTGGGCTTCCAGTTTCCCGAAGGATCCATAGTAGGCTGCATTTGCTCGCTCCTCATTTCTTTTTCTGGTCTTCTCCGTTGAGGTTTCGTGACTGCAACTCTGAAGGAAGATTGACTGTCGCTTTCTGAACTCTGCATTAAAACCTTGCAATAAAAATGAGCAAGTTTGGCAAAAGAGACTAGCAATCATACTTGAAGAACGTGTTTCGGTTGGTTTCTACAGAGACATCGACAAAAGTTCGCAGGTTTTGCAAAAGGGTGAACACTAAATGGCTTGCTTTCGAAAGGAACTTTTAAGCAACTCCAGTTGACACAGATAAACATAGTCTCCTTTTGAGAAAATGAAAACAAAGAGGCCGTGTATATCGTATTGGACAAGCGATTTTCACATCTTTCACAAAAGTTGGGCAGTCTGAGAGTTATTTGTATGTTTATTACAAAATGGAGATTTCCTAAAACTTAGCGAATACTTTTTATAGTTTAATAAAGCGACAAACTCCTTACGGTCTTATCTACAAAAAACCCCGTTGAAATGGGACGACAGAACTCTTGTTTCAAGCTATACCACTCGATCCGATGCAATCATCGGTCACGACTTCTCTCTTGGAACAGTTCATATTCCGACGGTACTCCAATCAACTTTCGGACACAGAAAGTCTTGTATGGAATCACGTCAGGGTAATATTCCCCATCTTCTTTCAAGCTTCGATAAGAGAAGAAACGACCAGGCCACCACAAACATCGCTGTCGTTCCTTCCATACTGACTCAACTTCAGGAGCTTCACATAAACGCAACAATTCTGCAAACCTGCGCCAAGCATGCCGGAAAGAGTTTTTCCAAAAGTCAAAATAAAATAGGAAATCGCTTGACATATTCCCTAAACAATCCAAATGATGAGCCACTGCAATAAGTAACTCTTGGACTGTGGAAAGACGCTTTTCCAAACCGATTGAAAGACATCCAAGTGCTACATCTGAAAAGGGATTGACCTCTAATAAAAGATGTTGTGCCGTAAGGACTCGTTTTCTCAAAACAGACTCCTCTGCTGGTGCATCTGCCGAAAAAAGTATTGCTTGATATGCTTCAAGACATAAAAGATAGTTTTCTAGCAGATAAGAGTCGAAGCTTCCTTCCTCTTTAATAAATTCTTCCATGCAGAAAACTGCTTCATCAACACGTCTACAGTATGCCAAAACAATAGACTTCAAAATGACAAAAACATTAGGTGCCGCTTCATATTCTTTACAATACTCTAAACAATTCAGTGCCTTTTCAAAGTATTCTAATGCAAAATCCTTTTCTGCGGATGAGTCCTTGATAAAATCTGGCAAACAGCTCCAACTGTGAAGAAAATTGAATGGAAAGACATAACCTAAACCTATATTAAGAGCAGGATCTCCATCACCTCGAATATCGGTCTTTATCGTCAGCTCATTATCCAAACCCAACTCTCTGTAAGCTTCAAGACAGAAGAAAGCAGCAAGTAAAATGTAAAATACAGGATATTTCGCATAAGGAAACTGTTGAATGTGACCAGAGATATCACTAATGGCTGAAAGGTAGTCTCTCAAATACCAACGAAGAAAGACAAGTTGATTCAGTGCAGCCACTTTTCCTTGTTCCAATTCTAATAGTGAACGCTTATTGTACAATACCAAAGAGCTTGGAACTTTTCCCAAATCTTGTAAAGAAAAAGTTTTCTCGATGCTGTCGAACTGAAAGAGCCTCGAGAGTAGGCGTACAAGTTCATAAGACTGATTGTAAAACAAAGCTTTGCAGCTTAATGCAGTTAACTCCCTATGAAACCCATTTCTTTTTGAAGAGGTCTTGACTCTCCGTAAGAGCAACGGAAGAAGGCAAGAAAGAACGTTGTCTCTTCCTGTTTGCAAAAGTTCAAACGCAAGACATGCTATTCCACTAAGATCGGTACATAGTTGTGTTCCAAGCCTTTTGTTTTGGCTTGCATGAAGAGAAATTTCGAAAGGCGAATGAAATGCCAGCAGTTTCCAGTCGGCTTCTTCTGTTTCAGGTGAAACTTCATACTCTCCTTGTTGCTGCGTTTCTTCTATTTGTTTCTCTAGGAGAAAGAATTTTTTTCTTTGCATAAGCTCTTCTATGACTATATCACTTCTTTCACGGGGAATCCCATAAATACTACAATACGTATGCAGCTCGGACCTGGTGCGTCTCTTAAGCTCTGTTTCTGAGATTTGTTCTAATGGCTTCAAATTCCATCTTCTTAGTATTTCCTTATCCTTTTCAGGCAGTTGTTCAAACCTTGTTGCGAAGGGTTTCTTCGCCCTGTGTCTCTCTAACTTTTCTCGCCATGACCTTTTAGTTTCTGCCAAGAATCTTCTTGACATTTGTTGTTCCATAATAAAGAAGCCTATTTTGCAATCGAATGGAATATTTTCAAGAAAAGTTGCTTCTGTCAGAGCCCAGAGAAACGAGCATTTTAACAACAACGAGATAAATGGATTTTAAAAGGCGCTCATTCGAAGAATCCAGCCCTCCCTCTGGACTAAGGAATGAAGGCTTCGAAATGAAGCGACCAATCACCACCACCCCGATGGGAAAGCTGACCAGCGCCCCAAAACAGCTTCAGCCACCAAACTCGCCCCTTTACAACTTATTTGGGTTTGAGGTTGCCTTCTCGTCGAGAAAGCGTGACAACCAAGCTTCTTGCCCAAAACGACTGTTTACTGCCTTTTTTCTATTTCCCCTTTCTTCGCAATCGGAAACCTTGACAGTTCAAGCTAGTTACCGAACATGCCACCTCGAACCGAAAGGGCCGTCGAAGAAGAGAGTGTTGGCAAAGAGTACGACGTAGTATACGAGGTAATCATTCTTCTTTCAAGTGGACAAAAGCAGTTTTGTTAAACTCCACTAGGATGGTGAAATATTGCGGGAACTGGATTTGTTCACACTGAGAGATACTAAAGGAAACTTGGTTCCGTTGGATTTATTGGACCAACCCCCTAAGAAAAGGCCAGCGCTTCAAGCAACGGGATATCTTTTACCTCCGGCTATCGAAAGTAAAGTTGCGAACGAAGGAACAACTTCCAACGGGGAAACTCCCCCTTTGAAGTTGCCGAAACTTCGTGTGAGACTGGCGAAAGTCACAGACTGGTGCGTCGAATATGGGGCTTATCCAGCACTGTGGATACAAACTACGGATAAATGGTATAGATTGCACAGGCCAGCTCCAGGCTACGAACCTTTTTTTGAACAGGCAGAACGTAAATTCTTGTATTGCTGTGCAGTTGTGGATATTATTGGAGCGTTCATTAGAGAAGGAAAACATGCTTCTGTTAAGAGAGTTGCCAAAGCTCTCCAAAGTAGAGAACTTTCTTTGGAATATCTATTGAATAACTCTGATTTGTTAAATTTTGTACGTGACCAACTCGAGTCTTTGGGAGATTCTTTGTTACTACAAACCGAGTTTGTGCAATACCTGAAAAATCCCATAGCTTTCTCGGAAAAGACAGAAAAGCCCAAAACTGTTGTTCAGTCGGAACAGAAGAGAAAAAGAGCTTCAGAGGAATCTCTCTCAAGTCATGTCGAGGAGTATTCTCCTTCACCACGTTTAACAAGAAGGAGGGAGAAGGAACCTGAAGATGTTCACTTTGACGCTCATACTAGTACGTCTCATTCGAAAAAACAAATAATTCAAGACACAGATTCGGCTAATGGTTCGCACCCAAGTTGGCGAACGAGAAGAAAACGATCATTCATCAATACTGCGAAACAAGAGATTGATTCAGCTCCGTTACCCACAATAGAATTTGGCAAATATCCAAAACCAAGAAGAGGTCATCAAGTGAAGCTTTCTGATTGGAACGGAAAGGAATGTCTATCAGTTATACTGACTCTTGTAGAACTTCTTCATGTTCTGAGTGAAGATTCTTATTTCGATGAACTTTGTTTGAGTAGCAAGGTACCTAATTTGGTTTTGGATTGGAGAACTGTTGGAAGGGCAGTATTAGAACCTTGGAAGTACGATGTCTTTGGTGAACTAATTGCATGCTTAATACGGTTTCTCATGGCGGCATCAGGAATGGAAGCGAGAAGAGACTCGGTTGATTGGTTGACTTGGCAAGAGTTCATGCGTGATTATTTCTTGAAACGCCCTACAGGAAAAACGTTTCTAGAGAATGACGACGAGTTTACGTCAATTCTAGAAACTATGAGCAGAGTGGACTTTGTGGAGCTATCACAAGATACTCGCTTAGTTATAGTCGAACGTTTGGTGGACGCAGTTGTTGAGACGGAAGCCTTTCGAGACAAAATTAATGAGGCCACAGGTTATGAACCAGAAACCAGTGGCAATGTTTTTTACGACAGTGACTATGAGTCTTTGGAAGATGATGAGTCTTCTTCTTCTAATGATGACACGTTCTTCTAGAGAACAAGAGAATGAAGTAAACCATGAAAATGGAAATATTCATGAGACCAATCAGAAGGCTCAAGAGTTAGCGAAAAAAGAGACAGTTTTAGAAAGAGTGGATTCCGTTCCTTTCCGAATTCGCGGGGTATGTGCTGGAAGAGATAGAGAAGGAGCTTTGTATTATATTTTGGGACGAGGTACCTCTTTAGCAATTTTTAGTTGTTTGGAACATCCTGTGGGTGGTGAAGAGTCTGAATGGTTTGTTGCTGAGACTAGAGATGAAATTATTGAGCTTTTAGAGAGTCTTGACAATAAGAGCGCTATTGAGGAGAAACTTGTTGCCAATTTGCAAAACGTAGCATTGCGAGAATGGAAGCCAATGAGTGCCGAGAAGCAAATCAATGAAGGTTATGATTTTTCAGATAGGGTATTTGGAAATTTGAATTCTGACAACTCGGAAGAAGAATATTTTTTACGTACGAATATAGAAGGACAATATCTCCCAAAGTCTCATCTTCTCATTCAGAAGGCTTTATTGTTCGCTGAACCGAAGTTGCCTTTTTGGTTGAGACAGAAGACCGAATATCTGGGCTTTCGTTCGAAAGAAGAAAGAGAATATTGGCTTCAAGATGTCGAAGAAGCCATCTCGGTTGAACAATTAAAGCAGTGCCTGATCGAGTTTTACGATATTATGTGCTATGACATGCTTGCCAGTCCTTCAGGATCACAAGAGCTCTTGCATTTCTTTGGTATTCCTGTATCATGGTCAGAAGAACAAGCGAGACACGTCCGGCGGTCGACACAAGAAGCTAAGAATCCAACCCAATTATTCATTGCTATTCGCTCCTTTTTTTCGAATATTTTGATTCCTCTTTGCCGAGAATGTAAGGCGCAAGAAATTTCTCAGAGTCATTATTCGAAACTAAGAAAGGATCTATTACTTCCCAAAAGAAATGAAGGATATCATGGCGAAATTGATCTAGTAGAATTCGTAGCTTTCAATAGAGGTGATCCTCTTATATACTGTCGGACAGGTCATCTTTCTCATTACTATGAGAAACTTTTGCCATTTTCCGAACTTCATATCGAAGATATTGCACCTCTCAAATCCGTACAGAGAGGTATAGTTGAGCATATTGGTTTTTACAGAGGACCTTCCTTCTGCATTCAAGTAGTTCGACTTTTATTGATGGAAGACGCTGAGAGTGAAGAGTCATTTTTTAGGCTCGACTGTTTTTGTCGAGCAGATGCATTTCTTCCCGACTATTTGATGAAAGAAAGGATCTATTTGAAGTCCTTGGAAAGGGGTTGGTCAGAAGGAGATGAATTTGAAAGCTTCTTTATTAAGGATGGTCTGTTGATTCCACGTCGTGGAGTTATCATTAAAAGCTTAGTTATCGCTCCGAATGGTTATCCAGGAAGTGAGATCATGAGAAAGAGTGATTTAGCTATTCCAACGAATCAAATATCAAACGGCATGACCTTTTTACCGCAGGATAGTTCATTTATGGAACAAGAGTCACCAATGCAACTGGATACAGTCTTGGAAGGATCACCTAAAGGTCATGAACCAATGACTGTGGACGAAAGAGAAGATCAATCTTTAGAAGAATTGATTGTGAATAACAGTGAGAAGAAGGATGCAGGAGGAGAAGAGAATCTTTCAGAAGTTTCATTTGAAGAAGAAGAAGATAGAATTCAAAAGTTGTGGAATGCATTGGTTGGGATTGAAGAATCAGGACAAGATGACTCAAACAACGCTGGCTGGATAGAATACATGACTGTGTCTGAGGATCGTCTTGATCTTGCAGTTGATACCAATCCGGAGTCTTTTGCGTTCATCGATGATTTTTATGATCCCTACGATCAAGCATATGACTTTAGCCAGTTTCAAGCAGGAGTTGAGACACGTGCGAGGAGTCTGAGAAGTCATTCTGCATTGGAAGAGGAAGATGGTCGAGGTGAAGGTGTTGGCTCACTTCGAAAGAGAGCAGGAGAGTGGGATCCTTGGGAGAGCATTGAGGTGACTTGGATTCAACCTATTGATGCAAGTATGGAATCATTTCGATTTCTCAGTCCGTGGGAACTTTATCCTTTGAGTCAACAAGGAATGAGTTTTATTTACCATCCACTTATATGTAGGCCACATTTGAAGGAAACCAGTAACTCAGGAATGCGCATTTCGGGTCTTGGTCGTAATAATATGAGAGGAGAACCTTTTTCAGCCCGCAAATCTGCATTTCGTATGGAAGGTTCGAGGTCTCATGATCGACGCAATACGAATTATAATGTCGTAAAGAGGAAGAGAATCGATTTGTCATCAGCATATTGTCTTGCATGTGAGCTACCTATGGAAGATGCAAGTAATCCTTTGATTGCTTGTGATGGCCCTTGTCAGAAAACTTTTCATTATGAGTGTGCTCCCGGAGACGAAAGTGAACGTCCACCAATAGAGTCTATTGAACTTTATGCTTCTGATGAAAGACCTCTTTGGCAATGCCACAACTGCACTAGTGGTGAGCATATTTGTTTCTCATGTGGAAGACCAGGACATATTGCTGATGTCAATGATCCTCTAAGAAAGTGCAGCTTAGGAAGTTGTGGACGTTTCTATCACAACTCTTGCGCTCAACAAGAACCATTGGCCAGACTTGCATCGGATGGAAATTGGTTTCGTTGCCCACAACATTACTGTGTTGTTTGTGAAGAATCGGGTGATTCCCGTCCAATGATCAAGTGTATCTATTGCCCAAGAGCTTGGCATGTGCAATGTGCACATGGAGAAGGTTTAGATATGATAACAATGAAGTTTGCAAGATGTCCTGCCCATAAAAGGCGTTGACTGTATTTTTACACTTCATCGTGAGAGGAATGATGAAGAATTTCAGTTGGTAGTTTGTGAAAGTGCATGTCTCCACCTACAAGTCTATCCATAAAGTTTTCTACTTGTAATGTATCGGTTGCATTGGGACATTTGGCAAATTTCATGTTACTAAAAATCGATGTCACAAAGAAAGCACGTTCAGCAACAACAGAATAACGCACCTCATTTTCCATGCTACCAGAGTTGAGTTGAAACAAACACTCGAGTCCGTACCAAATTCTTCAAGCCAACGTTTAGGACAATGTTCCCAAGTAATTGAAGAAAATTGGAATATGGAGTCTCGGTATCTTTGTTAGGACAGTCAAGTTAATAGTCTATTGTTTCCAAGTCACCTACCTTGAAGTCAAATTCTTCCAAAAGAGCAGAGCAAATTCGTCATTAGCACAGAAAATGAAAAGAATACATATCTTCTCTTTGTGTGCAAGACAGTCTGATACGATTTTATTCCAGTTATCGACTCCAAACTTATTCGAAACGTTCTTCATATCATCCGAGGAGGTTGCTGATGAATTCAACTTGGCTTTGCTTAAAACTTGTTTCAGAAATCCATGAATATCCTTTCTTTGCATATGTTCTAAATGAAAAGTATCTGGAAGACTAGTTGCCTTGCTATTGGGCTGAAATCCTAACAGTACAGGATACTTCTCAATACCATATAGTTTCATGAGCTCTGAATCTATGTCATCCTTGTGAATAATTCCGAAAATAATAGATTCTGCATAAGTTGAAGACAATGCTTTCAATAGCACAGAGGGTGCCTTCCTCATGGTTGCCAACAATACGTGAGGAAGTTCCGGTTCATTTCTCAAGAAAGGTTCTATTCCAGCACTCTTCACTTGCGCAACAAACGAAGGAATTCTTTCTTCTACAAAACTTAACAAAGACTTGCTAGTTCTGTCTCCCTGATACTCAACAGGTATTTTGTTCTTTTTGTTGGATAAACGAAACAAAAAAATTGTTGGAAAACCTCGAACTTGGTATCTAAACACATTCTCAGCGAATTGTATTGTATAAAAACTTTAACTGTCACCTTTGGGAAAGATTTGGATACTTTTCTGCGTTCACAGCACCAACTCTTACAGCGTCCTTCAATCTACTCGCAACTTTTTTGTAAACCGGCTCTAGCTGCTTGCAATAACCACACCAAGGAGCGTAAAACTCGACTAGCCTGTTGCTTCATCAGATTACATAAAAATACTTTCTATTTCCTACCAGTTCTCCGAAGAGCCTAAAACTTCCTTTTCAAAAGTACGCTGATCTAGCTCAATAACATTTGAATAGTTATCATATGGTAAACAATGTACAAAGTAAACATAATAAACCAAAATGTATGCAGAAATAGAAAGCCAAAAACGAAAAGAAAGCGACTTTAAGGCATGGTATTGAATAAAAGTTTGACAAGTTTCTGCCATTCTGAAAAGGATTTCTAATACTCAATACAGTCTCGTTCTCATTTACTTTCGGATGAAAACTTGTTTAATACAATAAAGCAAATATATTCCTTTTCTACCATACAAGTTTATGATGTGCCAACTTGATAACCTCTTGGCTTTCGACGAACTTGAAGAGGGTTGTCTTCTTCGTCAAAGTCCTCCTCAAATCTTGTCTTTGGCCTTTTTGCCTCTCTAGTAATATCTGAATGCGATAAATCCCAATCATAAGAGGCCATATAGGCTGGCTTTATCATATCTCTCGTTTTGCCTGTTGCCCCTGGAACCACATGATATGGTCTAGGATATGGTATCTTATAATGAATTCCCAACTCTAAGCGAGTTCTTCCTTCAAAGAGTTTTTCTTCTATTTCCTCCTTTCCTGTGATAGTCTTATTCTGGTGAAATAGCCTATCTGCTTCTTCCCTTATATATTGTGCTTCCTCAGGTTCTTTCCCTATTCAAAGCAGTTTAGTGGAAGAAATCAAAGATGGCAAGAGCTCCTTAACATACAATTCTTTGCCACGCGCAGTATATCTCTATAAAGTCGTAAAACTTGTCTTTTCAGGTTTTGTTGGGACATGACAGTCGTTTTCATAACCCACAATATGGTCAATTCATTATCAAATTTGTTGAATCCCAATATCTCTATTATACACTTAATACTGATAATTCTGAAGTTTTAGCAACTCTATAACAAAGCAGCATATTCAATCAAATTGGTCATTCATATTCGAAAAGAAAGCGTTCTGTTTTTATAGAAACTACATTTTACGCCACAAAAACATGATGAAAACTGTTCTCCGGCAAACTTGATAATCTTTTTTTATCATCGAAAACATTTATTCAATTGGCAAAGCAGACAGATAATGATCTCCCTATCGGTATGTGACCTTCTGGACTAGCACAAAGATAAGAATAAAGTATCCTAGTTAGAGTTTCCTCATCCCGTTGAAATTGAAATAGTCAGTGAGTGGTTCATGTCTTTGGGAGCTTGTGCAGTTGAAGTTTCCAACCAAATTGTGGAAACTGATGGCCCCTGTAACACAAAAGCTGAAGAGGCAAGTCTATTGAGTTTCCTACTATCGACTGGCCAAACCTAATGAAAAAGGGTATGTTTAGTTTAGCAGTTCTTCTGGGACGAAAAGAAAAACTTTTCGTGTTTTACTTCCTTGTGATGTCTCTTCAGAGGATTTTCTGATGAGCCTTGCGTCATTTTCCGAGTGGAATCAAATCAAGGTACTGGAAAAGGCCACGGTTGAGGAAACTGACTGGGTAGAGAGAGTTCGAGAAAGTTTTATACCTATCACTATTGGAAGGTTATACATACGTTGTCCTTGGCACTCGATTCCAGAAACTTCAACAGGAAAAGACGAGCTAGTGCATATGATTATTCATCCAGGAATGGGCTTTGGAACTGGTGAGCACCCTACCACAAGGTTGGTTATATACTCCGAGTCGTCAATGGCACTTTTACAATATCAGACTATGTTTGAGTTGGTTACAAAGAACCGTTCAAGGGGGAGAAAAGCTGTTAGATTATGGTAGCGGTTCCGGTATATTATGTATTGCAGCGTCCCGAATGGGATGTGAACTTTGTCATGGTTGGTGTTTTGTTTCTGCATTCTTTGTTGGATAAGATATTGAATCGTTCCAAGGTGTCGAAATAGACATCGATAGCATACGTAACGCAGAAGAAAACCAAAGTCTCAATAGCATATCGAATATTTCTTTTTTCCAGCCACTGGAAGCTCCTTCATGTTGTTACGATATTATAGTATCGAATATTTTATTTCATCCTTTGGTTGACTTGGCAGAAAAATTCTCACAGTGCTCTAGAATAGGAACGAGGATTGCGTTGTCAGGTATTTTATGTGGTCAAGCAGAGGTAGGACAATATAATTCTTGTAAATGCTTGAAACAGACAAATTTCTCTTTAGTCTCTTAAAGCTATTTATGAAGACGTTGGGTTTAAGTTTGAAGATACAATGATAGAAAACGAATGGTGTCTGATAACTGGAAAGAAAATTTAACCGAACATGAGAGTAACTTGAACGTGGAATACAGTTACGACATTTGTCACGTTAACAGTCATGAGTTCTTAAAGAGTAACACTTTGTCACCTCAGCTTTCAGGTCTTTGTTAAGTTTCATGAGACTAACAGGCTTGATTTTTCGGTATCCACTGTATCAAAGTTGCTGATCGTTATTTCACTAAAACTCTTATCCTGTTGTACTTGAATACGGTCAATACTCTTCAGAACAAGCAACTCATAAAAATATTGTGCAGCTTGTCTTCTTCGAGAAGAAATGCTATTGGAAGAGCTTACTTGGTGTAAAAACTCTGAAAAGGTTATCTTAGGTTGTGTAATGTTTTCTTCTGAAGATGTACCGTATTGACGAATCATATGCAGTGTTTGAATGGTTCTTGAACTTATGCTCAGTTGAGTTTGTGTCAAAGTATTCTGCTTTTTCAAATGGTATTCCTTATCTTCTTCATTATATGGTTTCGGCATATTGGATGTATTCAACGGAATTTCCGATAGACAGGAAGCATTCATTCCAGCTGACATTAGTATACTTTCATTTGTAGCTGGGAGCTGAAATGAATCTTGTTCAAACGGTATTTGTTCTCCCCAATCGTTGTCTTGCACTGAAAAAGTTACAGAATCACGTCCGGGTGAGAATAATGGACTAGCATGGAAGGCAGCATTGTCCGCATGTCGTAGTTGAGGAAGGCTGAGATTTCCTTGAGAGTAATATGATATCATAGGTTCGATAGTTGTGGTGTAGATTGGAGGAATGCAAGGAAGCTTGAAGCTTGGTTCAAGTATCATATGTAACCACGTCTCTGCATTTTCTTCTGGAACTCGAGATATGTGAGATTGAGGTCGGTAAACTAAGTCCTTGGTATCCGAAAGATGTCTCTTCAGTGTTTTTGCACTTATTTCAGAGTTTCTATCGATGGCAAAAATACAAGTATTGGAATCAGTTTTTCTCTTTTTGGCATTATTTTGTTCTTGTTGGTTGATTTCCAATGGAAGAGGCGACTCTTGGAGCAATATAGAGTCTCCTCTTCCTGTTGTATTATCCAGGGGAAATGAAGTTTCATGTCTTTGTTCGAAGTTTGGAGATGTTTCGAAAACAGAGTCCGCATCCATTTCCATAGAAAAATTCCAATCGGAATTATCTTGTTCTTTTCTGTTTCCTTGTACTCCAGAAAGTCTCTCTAATGAAATTCGACCAGAAAGACTTCCTCGACTTTCTCGACGAAGTACTTCAGGGGATTGCAAAGAAGCACGCGCCGAAAGAGGTGTTAAATTCATATTGACAGTCTCTCTATGCAGCATCTCATGATCATCCCAATGTTCCAAGGCTGCGTCTGGCATCTGATAGATAAAATCCATGTCAACCGGAGGAAGAGTAATGTCTTCAGGTCGCGCACGAAATCGAGAAAGCGACTGAGCTGTTTCATTCCAACGAAACTCAGAAGATGACAAGGTACAAGCCATGTCAGTGTCCATGTCCAATAGCATGTCAATATCTAGAATGCTTGAAGTTTCTGAAAACCTATCCAACTCATAGCGAGACCTTTTCGAAGATTTCTTGGAGCTTTCTTCCCGTTTTAGTTGGGACGTATCGTCAACGCCTTCCATAGTAATAGCGGAATACGGTGCAACAGTTGTTCCAGGGGCTAGATCGACAGTGTTTCCTTGAAAGACAAGCTGCAACTTATTCAAAGCTTCTCGGCTATCGATAAACAAATAATGAGCTTTCCTGGAGTAAATTCGTACTATTCCTAGAAGCAGGTTGGATGAAAGTCTCAACGCAAAAGATAACTCTGGGGACTGTAGCTGTTCACATGCAGCAACAACATCTGTGCTAAATACCTGAGTTTTGCTAAGCTTATGTTGGAGATGAGCTGCAAGCCATATCTTTCCCAAAGGTCCCTTTTTGGTTAAAATGATTGGCGAGTAAAACATGGTCTTTCACAGGATTTGTTACCAACGAGTTGAACAAACTATCAAATTCGCTTCTGAATGCCTATCATGTCCCACTTAGAAGGCGGGCTCTTGCATTTGATTGGTTTGAAGAAACCCGCTCTGAATGGACAAACCAAGAAGAAGGGCTGGTCTTTTTTGCAAGAGGGTGCGGTTTTTCTTTGAGAAGAAAAAAACTTGTAGCCAACAACTAAATTAGATAGAACGTTTCGTTTGGTTTCTACCTGGTTGCTTATAGTGTTACTATATTCATATAGCGATAGAGATAATAGACTTTAGAAAATTCTTCATCTAAACACGTTCCTATAGAAAGAAACGTTGCAAATCCCAATTTTGTTAACTGATTCACTTTGAACACGTTCAAATGCGAAGTTTTCTGGACTCCACCAGTTTTTTAGGACAAGAAAGTCCTATTCAGTCATCTTATAGTTTCTTTAGTTGCAGCAGTAGTCATTCTGCGTATTTTTGCAGAGAAAGTAAGAGGAGTCTTTTATTTTCAAGCAAGAAAAGTTGGGGAGTTGCTAGAGTTTCAAGGTTTTCTCGCGCAACTCCCTTCGCTTCTACAGCTCCAGATCAGGATGCAGCAAGTTTTCGGGAGAAAGAGCCTACTGGAACCAAGTGGAAGTTGCACTTGCCGTTGAAGTTTCTCTCTTTTCTTTTTGGTAGAGGTAACAGAATGAAGGACTTTGAAACGTGGAATTTGGAAGAAAGTGACGCGGATTTCCAAAAAGTTTTTATGAATTCGTTTTCGAGACCTGGTTTTATGAGGCCAGTCACAGAGGATGTTTCGAAAAGAATTATGCTTAGAAATGTGGGACGAATTCGTTCCATTCGTCCTTGTAGCATTTCAGAAGATATTTTGCTCGTTACTGTTGAGAGAGAAACAGTTAATGCTAGTCAGAATTGGATGCACGAGCGACCTGGTCAGTTTGTCCAAATTAGCGGCAAGCCCTCTCATGCGAGCTGTTCATCCATGGCAGTTATTGCTTCTGCACCATTTTTTGTGGATAATTCGAATGTAATTGAACTTGTTATCAGTAAGCAAAGTGACCCTTGCAAGCTTTCAAAGAAAATTGGAGAACAAGTTTTTCTAAGTCCCATTATGGGTCATGGACTGGATTATGTATATCCTAGCAAGTCAGAGAGACTTTATGTTTTCGTAGATTGTCCACAAGGTATGGCAGCTGTTAGGTCTTTTTTGAAGTGGCATCTTTTTCGAGCAATGTCCGGCACGGGAACTTATCGAACCACCCAAGTGACTGTATTTTACGAGGCTCCAAACAGTACTTTTATGGCTTTTTTGTCCGACTTTCGTGATTGGAATGTTTTTGGTGTTGAAGTAGTACCAGTTTTGGATTGCAGTTTGAAAGATTTTGTGCCCAGTTACTTGAATTCGAAGTCTTTTCATTCATTAACAGTTTCTTCTATTTTTGCTGTTGCAAGTGATAGAACTGCAAATTTTCTACAGAGTTTACTGCTTTGTCATGGTGTAAAGTTGTCATTTATGCAGTCACTTACCCAGGAAAGGCTGGAAAGAGAGTTTACGGAATTCAAGAAGCTTGACCACTTTCAAGAGGCTGAGGATAGTTATTTGGAAATGGAAAGAGAAATGTTTGAGGAGAAAATGTGGAATACTTGGAAGCAGCAACGGGAAGGGATGTGGTCTGAATTTGTAGAAAGGCGTCATATGAGAGAGACAAGCAGACCGTCAGCAAGCGATGAAAAAGAGTTATGGGACGATTGGTTCTCTCGAAACAGTGAAAGTTGGAAAGACAGCATTTGGGACGAACATATGTGGCAACAGTATTGGAGTACTTGGAAGGACGAACGTGAGTCATGGTTTCATTCAGGTTCGTTCAACACGAGAGACTTTGGAGGTCCTGGCAGCTACAGCAAGACAGGTTATGGATATCACGATCCATCTTATGCATCGGGCTGGGATACTGAGAGTTTCTCAGCCAATTCTAGTTATTCTGATGATTCTAGTTCCATTGGAAGTTTCTCATCAGATAGTTATTTTGACCCTTATGCAATACTCGAAATTAGCAATGGTGCTTCTATAAGTGAAGTGAAGCGGGCTTATCGACAACAGGCACTTCGATGGCATCCTGACTTGAATAAGGATAATTTGGAGCTTTCAAAGAGGAGAATGCAACAAGTTATTTTGGCTTATCAAATCGTAAAGGAAGAATATAGGCATCGTTGTAGATAGTGTCGTTTGACAATGAAGAATGATCATGTGTATGTAGTCGTTATACATACATACTTATCATGATAGGGAAACGTTTATATTTGTTCAAAGACATTGGGATGGGAAGTTTTACGGGATATATAATTGTTTGATGTGAAAATTGGGTTTCCGGTAAATAATAAATTTTTCTCGTAAGTCAAAAAGTAATCCATTCGTTCATTGATATCTTATAATATACCATTGGTGTAAAATTGATATCGATCATATTGTCTTGTTCTCCAGTTATCCACACTTTCGTCAATCAAAGATAACATATGATGAATGCATTCATTTTCCAACAAACCCAAACAAAACCTTTGTCGAAAGGATTCCAACACACTATGGCCACCATGCATACAAGGAATCTTTGTTCCTTCGATCATGATTTCAACCAAAGTTGTTAACTTTTCGTGATGCTTTCTAGCTGCTAAGAAACCTTGCACCATCAGTTCTCGAAAATACTGAAATGCTTCACTATGAGTACCTCCCATCACATCAACAAACTCCGCAGTTAGCTTGAATGGAGCAGACTCAAAACGAATGGAACCAGGAGAGTTGCCCAACATGAAACCAAAGTCGATATGGATGACTCGTCCTTGTGAATCCAACATAATATTTCCATTATGTCGATCTTTGATTTGAAGAAGATAGCAAACCAATGAATAACCAGCCATACTTTCTACAAAGTTTCTTTGAGCTCTTCTGAATCTTTTGCTGTCCTTTCCCCCGTAAACTCTTTCAAAATAGTCCAAAAGAGTGACAAAGTTGGGAGTTCTTTTCTTTAGGGCATGCAAGGACACAGCATCAGGCAATGTTTCAACCAAACCCGAATCAGCACTTAAACAAACCACAGTGAAAGGTCGAACCCACAATTCCAAATCCTCTTCAACAAAGATATTCCGAAATTGTGCAATGAGCTGAACTGCTAGTTGTTCTTGACGAAGATCATCACCAGCTTTTACTATGAAGGATGCCAACTTCCAACCAGAAAAGTGACCAAAAGGAGAAGCCTAAATCGTACTATCATTTGCTTTTACAATAAAATGCTGTCGTCCACTTACTTTGCGGATTCTTTCGGCTTTCCAGTGCCAAATTTCACCATAAACAGCTAACAATGCGGCATCACGAGAAATAATAGAATCTGGATCTTCCAAATCTTCCTTTCCACTTTCTACATACTCTTCCATGTTGACTGCGGTAACAGAATTCCCATAAACTGCGTTTCGTACATGTTCCTTTTGTTTACTGCTCGGTGTCGTTGAAGATTCCACACTTCCACTTCTTGTTTCCTTTGATGAAGGAGGCGTTTCTTCACTTGACAAAGTTCTTTTCCTTGCAATATGACTTGCAATATGTGGACTTTCCATTACAGCTACAATATCTTTGTCATCATTCTCTTCATAGTCGTCCACAAGCATATGTTCAAAAAATACATATTGACTACAACATAACATATTGGTCTCCACCACTTCAACGAATACCAGGAAAGGAACTCTAGTTCGAGTGGGAAAAACGATAGTCTCTTCAGGAACAAAACGAAGTATACGTAGCACTCTTGAAACAGCTCTTGCAATAGGAAGATGTAAACTGCGTAATGCTACTGCTCTTCCTTGTTGTGCAAGCCATTCCAAGGAAGGAAGCTGAGGTGGCGGCTTTAAGGGTGATGGATGTGATTCCAAACCAGACATGCCTATGAAACAAATCATAAAAAAATCTCGATAAATGAAAATACTCACGTCTTAAGAACAGTTCATTGATACGGTCCAATCCACGCTGAATGAAACTATATCTTTTGTCCGAAGGGGCATCTCTTGCTGCTGAAGAGAGACGGACCAACTGTTTTACAAAAACAAGACCATCATTGAAATAGTCGAATCTTTCCTGTTTCGAAGCCAACATAGCTTTGAGCTCAGGAGACAGTTGATTGGTTGATTCACTTCTCGTATCAAGCACCTTATTGGGCTTCACACAAGAATCATCCACTTTTTCCATTCCAAAAGAGTTCGACACTTTTAGCTCTTCCATCCCTATCTTTTGATACTCAATAATATTGCTAACCTCCTCATCATGCGAGGTTTCACCGATATCGATGATACCCGATGCTTTTCTACAAAGAGAAAGGGCGTCATTCATACTCAGAGCTGCTTCAAAATATTCTTCCGACAAAATGAAACCCGTCTCAAGCCAATCTTGCTTCAACAGTAAATTTCTTTCCACTCTATACAACAAGTCCTCAACAAGTTCACGCATTTGTTGTGATATTAATTCATCCAACTGTATGTCATCCTTAACGATTGAGCTGCTTTCTTCCTCCTTCCTATCTTGAGCTCTGTTGAGGTGATTAGCCGAGCTTGGCATCTTCGGGGGCTTCGTTCGATTCCCAAAGTGGTTCATAACAGACAAATGACTCGATTTCTTTTCAGGAGTGGAACTTGATGAGGCTCCCGAAATATTCTCTTGCCGTAAATACAACTCTTCGTGTTTCTTTTCCTTGAAACGAGGAGAACTATTCAGTGAGCGACTGGCTTCAGAATGGAAAGAACCAAGACTGGATATATCACTGACTCTACTTCTGTGAAAGGGTTCCGGTTCCGAGTTTGAACGTGAACGTGTTGTGCCCTTTAGGATATCGTTTGCAGACAACGAGGGATGCAAATCCTTTGTAAGTAGTGACTCCTCGTTGTAAGGCGCTGGGAGAGACGTAGACTGGTAGTAACCGTTTACAGCAGCAGTTTCACAAAGTGTGCGCAACTGTTGAACCCTTGGAAGCCTTTCTCTATGACAGTCTTCGCAAGCAGCTTGCAAAAACCAGTATACCTTGAAATAACTTGAGTTTGGAACTCAACAACTTCCTTGAAACTAACCTGAAGTGCAAAGTGCATAGATTGTGCGCACTTATCCATAACAAACTTCTCAAGTGCTACAGAATCTTGAGCATGATGAACCAACAAGTTGCTAGAGATGGAGAAAGGTAAAAGAAGCTTCTTTGGTGAACTTTGGATTCAAAGCTTACCATAGCTGCGGAAGATATAATTCTAAGTCTTCGTCTGATAGTTTGTACAATTCATTACACAAATAGTCATGAACTCCTCTAGAGCTCCTATAGCGATATAAATAGGTCACCGCCATCCAGGCATCGAAAAAATCTGAGCGGAATAAACGTAATAACCAACCCATCGAAAGGTCACTTGAAGAGCGTCCTCTCTTCTTTTCAGTATCATTATTCCTAGACACTTGAGGCAGCTCTTTGTCGAGGTCTCGCACAATGAAAGCTGTTGGGTCCATTTCCTCACAGTTTCAAGCCCATAAAAAGCTAGTCCCAAGATACAAAATAGTTGTTGGAAGTATTCTCTTTTCAGTTTCCAGTTTGTGTCTTTACCGATTTATGCAAGTACAGAAACGATAGCTTGGAGACCAACTTGAGTTTCGTTGGTAAAGTCAAAAGGAATCAATTCTTTGAGGAGAATCTTTCTCTATACGATGTTGTCAAGATTGTGGACTTTGCAGTGTTATGAAAGGTATTCAAGTATCAAGACTTTTAGGAAACCGTATAGTATTTCCAACAATAAAGCTGCTGCTTTTGTGTTTGATATTGATGGAGTTTTGATAAGAGGGAAACAAGTACTTGATCCTGGTAGTGTTGAGTCTTGTCTCAAAAAGTCATTTCATTTACTTTTGGATAGCTAAGAAGGCTCTGTTCGAATTGTATAAAATGTATAATAGAAAAAAGTTTCCTATAGCTTTTCTTACCAACGGAGGAGGGTGTACCGAGACAGAGAAAGCAAGGTCGGGACAGTCTGATGGGCAACCTTTTTTTAAAACAGTGCTGATGAGGAATAGGCAGCTTTCTGAGTGGTTCAATCTGCCTATCCAAAATGATCAAATTGTTTTGAGCCATACTCCTCTGAGAGAGCTTTCTGCAAAGGTTAGGAGAGATAGAGACGTGGTTCTTTGTAACTGACTAGTTGCAAGTATAACGAAAAGGATTGGGCGGTCGTTTGTGTGGGAAGAGGGCATCCAGACTTTGTTGCTTCTAGTTATGGCTTTCGTAATGTTATTCCCATTGAGGAGATTGGGAGACTTGAACCTAGTGTATGTGCTGAAAAGGAGTTGTAGACAAACTGATTCTCAAGACTTAGGCTACTCCTTTTTGTGACTATGAAAAAGTTTCCAAAAGGACTAACTGGGACCAACAAGCCTTGTATAAACCAATAGGGGGTATTCTGGTAACTTGTTTTTTGTCTTGCTGTTCCAAGTACAACTATTTCCTATGTGCGTATAGGTTATGTCCGATTCAACCGATTGGGGTCGAGATATCCAAATTATTTGTGATATTTTGCAATCGAATAGTCGTGTTGTATTTTCGACACAAGAAGAGGTTGGAAGAGAAATGGAGAAACATCATAAAAGTGTTGAATAGAGTTTGAATAGGTTCAAGTTTATTTCACCAATCCAGATTTTATATGGGCTAATGAGTTTCCTTTTCCTCGGTGAGTTTGGATACTTATTGATTCAAGGTTAAGGTATATCTTTAGTTTCGGGCAAGGTGCGTTTCGGTTAGCTTTAGAGAAAATATATCAGGAACTAGTCGGAAAACCTCTTCCATATATTCAATATGGTAAACCTTGTGCTGTACAATATCGGTAATAATAAGTGCTTTGACTGCTTTGCTTATTGAGTTCTTGTTGAATTAGTTTTATGGAAGATTTGTTAAGGAAACAGGCTATTTCGCAAGGTTACACAGATTTGGAAGTTATTTATGCGATTGGCGATAATCCTGCCGCTGATATTCGAGGTGCTAGAAATGCTGGGAAACCGTGGATTCCAATATTAGTCAAAACAGGTATAAAGGAGGTAAAATGTCTCCATTATCAAGTTTATAGTGTTATGTAGGTTGCTTTTCTACAAATGACGGGGATAACGATCCAAACGACCCTGCAGACTATGTATTCCAAGATGTGAATGAAGCCATATCGACTTTGGTTCAAAAACTATCTTCTTCTTGATAATAAAATACTTCAAGTTTTTTGTCTTCATTCCTGACGTTCTCTATAGTGTTCGAGCTGCTTCAAAAGTTGTGACAACAAACCTTCACAGACGTCTAGCTGTTCGCTGTCCAACTCATATACTTTTAGTATTTCTGCATATGGACCTTCTAACTTTCCTATCGCAAGTAGCCAATACCTTACTTCAGACTCTATTTCTAAACAACGCAGGGAGCTTGATAATAGTGAGGCACGTGTTTTAGCTAATTTGGCAAGCTCCTCTTGTTCCTCATCCTCTATTCTTCTATAATAGAGTTCATCTGCAGCAACTTTTATCAGTTCCCTAATAAGATATCTAGGAAGCAATCTAGTAGAACGGTGCAAAACCACAGAGAGACTACAAACATAAGAGAAAACAAACACAACAGACAACTCTAGACAAACCTTGGAAAGGGTCTCTTATCAGCCATGACAAGAGTTTTATCTCTCAGGTAGATAAACAGAAAACTCTGTACTCCATAAAACTGATCTAATGAGAATCGCAACAGATATAAAGAGTGTGTATCGCTAGGATGATGTTGTATGTGATGCAAAAGTGTAAAAGTATGTGCGATTTGTTCCCAATAATATGAAGTTACCAAGTCTTCTTCATCAGGTAAGACTTGTTTGGTTTGCCACGGCAACAGGTCCATTTCTATGTTGAGAGGTGAAACTCTTCCAAATCCCTCACACTTGCGCACTATAAGTGGTTTCCAACAATGGCAAGGTATTTTTGCAAGTATATTTCTTCTTCTTGTGAAGGTTACTGGTCTAAGATCCCACCAACCTGCTACAACTTTACATATAAAGGATGCCATCAAATTGCTTATATACTTGCCAATCGTGAGACAGACGATTCTATCTTTTGATGATTTGATGAAGCGTTCAAGTGGCATCGATGTTAAAAGTCAGTCTTTTGGCTGTAGGGCTCTTTTAAGAATTTTCGAACGCACAAGGTTGAAACTAGCAGTGCTAGTCATACAAAAACAGTGAATACACAATGCCGCAAATAAGACTATCTCAAAAGATAGTGTCACGACAGATACCTTGCAAATGGCTATGTGTTTGTGTTTCAATGTGTATGATACTTGTTTGCTAGCAAGAAACAAAAATTCCCTATTCAAGCCTTTTAGAAATCAACGACAGTACTCTATGCTGAACAAAGTTGTTGCACTGATTTGAGAAAGGATTGGATCAGAAAGGGAAAGGCCATTGAAGTACCTGAAGATAAGGAAAAGAACAAAATTTGGCTATGTTCAGAAGAAAACTCTTCCTAATATTCTCAGTAAGACAGAGGAAACAAGTCTTCTTTGTTCGAAAGTTGTAGAAATTTTTTACTACTATAAAATTCACTTGCAATAAAAAAACTTTTGGAAAATGCTATTTTGAGTCAGAAGCTTCTAGCAGAATTGCGTCTTACACAATAAACCATCCAAATGAAAAGTCATTCAGAGAGAAGGCGTTCCATAAAGGGTCGCGGAACTGTCTCTTAAAGGGACATTTTTCATCTACCTCAAAAATGCATCATTCCCAATGTTAATTAAAAATTCCAACTATATCATGCTGAACCGTTCCTCATCCAAATCAACGTCAAGTTGCGATGCATCTATTACGAAAGGTTCAAAGACGAACGAAACCTCGCAGTTAAATATTGGTTCGTATACAACTACTTCAAAATTTCTTTGCATCTAATGAGTTCTGAAGAACATTTTGTTCACCAAATTCTAGGTGAAAACTGCTCCGTTTTAGGAGCTGTAACGACAAAGTAAAAAGAATGACTTTATACAAGAACTACTCTTTACCATTTCATTAGGGCAATCTATCAGGCAGTTTGTATTGAAGATAATATCGAATGGAAAATACTTGGCAATGAAGTAGGTATAGAATACCATTTGAACTTTTATTGATTCTGTAACAGGTTGTGGTTGCCTTATCTTGGGAACATAAGAGTTGCACCGACCAATCGAAAAGAGCTCATTTTCATGGCATACTTGTTTCCACAGGAAGAATAATTGTTGAAGAATATATCTCTGACAATTCTGTATATGAAGTTTTTTCGAACACATTTCATGCTTATAGAACAAACCAATTGCAGGTGAATTCTGTCTTTGGCATTCACTTTGCATCATCCACGGATGCACAGTACCTTGCAGAAGTCTTTGATAATGTATTGGCTCTAGAATTGCACAGAAAGACTTGGTCTGTTGACATTGTTGCAGAACAACTTTTGAATCATAATTCAGATGCCTCAGGTTCCCATTTTACAGTAACTACTTCAAAATTACACAGAGATGAAACAAACCGCAGAGCAATAGATGAATCAAATCGTCGTGATTCGTCTCGTAAACAAAGGAGACCGCTTTCATCTTCGTCGACGGTACATTCGGAGACCTCAAATGGTACTCGACATAACTGCCATCTCGAAAAAGGGCAAATTGATTCAGTCTGCCACCCAAATCCTGATAGAGGTCTTCTCATTGAAAGCGACTCGAATGCCTTTCTACGACATCAGCAAACGACATCAGAACACAGCTGTCAACAAGAAATGGTTTTTCCAGTATCGCAACCAACATCAAACTTTGTTGATCAAAGTGTAATAACTTCAAAAAAAGACATCTCACTGGATAGACCATTTCCTTATGAACAGAGAAATTCAGTCGGACAATTGAGTCAAATTCCTATTGATATATCTCGATGTACAGTTTCGGAAAAATATTCGTTGAGGGGTTCGAGGCAAAGTTTCCAACTACAAAAACACGATATTTCTTTGCTATCAACAGCATGCAAGGCACATTCTAGCATCAGCATAGCGAGTAACAATTCAAACCAAGAAATGCAAGTAAATAACTCGAAGAATGAGTCTGACACAAAGGTGGAATGCACTAGCTGTGTTTACAGCGAGGATAGCAACTCTTTTCAACAGACCATTTCCAGTTCAACTGGCAAAAGCAATCGAGTGACACAGAAACCAGAAACCAAGCTGCCACCACAAATTGTCTACGAAAACCTTCTGGTTGAGCTAAATCTAGTCTCACACGAAAAGATTCAAGAGTGCATTCAAAGTATCCTTAGAGAAGGGCTCTCCAACAGGTCAACAAATAATTTTTGCAGGAGTCAAAAGTTGGCAAAGATTTTACATCAAAACAAATAGGCAATTAGCTTAGAAAGCAATCTTTATCTATTATGTTGCAAATTTTCTTTGAATATTCATGTTATCAAGTTAGATAAATACTTCTTGATTTCGATGTCTAGGTCGAAACCTATTACAATGTGCTTTACTAAGAAGTTAGGATTGAATTTTTCGTTGTATCAAGACAATATCTAAGTAGGCACCCAATAATTTGTCATTGAGAACAATTTTAAGTGCAAATACCACACAAGCAACTTTTCTTTCTTTGGGGGAAATTATTCTGAAATTAGAAGAGTGTTTCTCAATATGGGAATATTATGGATGTGATTATATTTGTCAACGAATGAATGGCTGATGGACTTATCTATTTCCTCGCATACAAGGTGACAGTTTTTAGATTCATATCTAAAGTTTCAAAGTAGCAAACGATGCAAACTTGATGATTTCTTTTTCTCTTACCCACTTTCTTTTAGAATGCAGTTTCTTCCACTGAGTATAATTCTAGCTTCTTTAAAGTATTGACAGCTCTTTCATTCAATCTTTGAAATCAGAGCATCAATCAAACAACATGATTCTTAGGAAAATAAATAGAAAAGAGATGGGTCATTTCGCGCATCTGTTTTCGTATAGAGCAAGGGTGCTTCTCACGAAATGAAAACTATTGGCGAAATAAATTCATTTCGGCATCGTTATACTTGCTTCATGTCGCTGTTTTTGATGTATTGTGGAATTTTTATTGAATTTCAACTGCAAGTTTTGTCGTAGACATCTTCTTGAGGCTATACTTGCATAGATAGGAACGATAAGAATTATTCTTCTATCTATGGAGCTGGGAACAATAACAATTCTACTTCAAAGAAGGGAAAATGTTGTGAAAATAGTGTTTCTGTTTGTGAGAATCGATTGTGTTGATAGGTTCAAGGTGATTGAAAATTGTACAGTCATTTGAGTTTGAAGCAAACCGACATCTTACAAATTACCAGCTTTGCGGTCTGGTGGTTTCAAAACCGAAGAGTTGGTTTCATGCATCTCAAAATCGATCATTAAAATATCTGTTATACTATTTTTTATGGGCGGCTCAACTACCCCGAAACATGAACAAGGTTCTCGTTTGATTTAACTATCGACAGGAATGTGGGTCACAAGTACAAAGAATCTCTCTTGGCCTTGTATCTTCTATGTTTGTTTTCCACTTGAGGCAAAATAACATTTTCAATATATTCCACGGAACAATCGAAAGGAATAAGGAGCTGCAATGCAACTAATAGAGCAAATACTGAAGGTTCCGAATTATCCAATTGATTTTCTGATACCACAATTGCACAACCGTATTGCTTTCCTATTTCCAATCGCGTCATCAAAGCTGCCGAAAGACCTGTAAGAGCTGCTGGTGCTTCCAATATGTAAGATAACAATGGGTGGAGAGAGGAGTCTTGCTTTGATTGGGAAGACAGACAGTACCTCGTAATATTGTTCTCCTCTGGAACAATTCCCATTTTGTAGCCAGGCATAGAGTCCAACACTATCCAACGGCCAATTAGGAACGAATCCACCAAGAGGCAACCGATGCTATGTAAGTCATAACTTTCTGAAAAATCAACCAGAAAACCCAATAAGACAAAGCCTACGCCTTCAATTTTGGAAAGATATAGCTTGAAAACTTCCATGTCTTCTCGAAAGATGGTGGCCCATAGGAAGCTTTCATTACCTTTCTCCACAAGCACTTGAACAACTTGACAACTCAAAATAGACGCGGCAACAACTACAGTAGAAGAAGAAGGAGCATTTAGGTCCCCACTTTTCTCCAATCGAAAGGGTACTTGTCTCTGTAAACAGGCTATATCCCAAAGGTCGTCTACTTCAGCTCTGCTTGGTCGAGTCCAGGGATCCACCAAGTCCAAGTAACGATTCATGATAATATAAAATAGAGGAACGTTTTCTTCTTTAAATATTCAAGAACTTTAAACAACTCAAATACACAACATGCGGTCAACAGAATTCTGAAAGTCCTATAAAGAAATGGTCAGTTGGGATAAAGGCTCTCTCCTTTGCTTTCTCTCGCTAGATAAATGATTGCAATCTTTCAAGTGCCAGTAAACTCCTTTTCAGCGCTACATATTTTGTTATCGAACAATATTCTAGAAATTGACCGATTCTATCTAGCTTCTTGCAACTCTTTTGGTGGTGGATATCTGATGAGTCTATTTCAAGTTCAAGAGTCTTTTATTTTCTCATTGAACGCTAACTGTAACAAAGTTGTGAAAAGTTGAAATAAAATTATACCAATCAGTATTGTTTTTGCTCTCATCGTTCCGAGTTGGTCTGAAACTAGTACGTATTCGAGACCGTTATACCGTAACTGAACAACTATATATTATGGTAAGGGAATTATCAGGAAAAAAGAAAGTATTGCCATAGAAATAAAAAGGATATCAAAGAATACTATGAAAGGAACGTACAAGGATCAAGAAGGAGAGGCGTTTTATGCAAGCCACTATGACAAGGGTCAAACTCATAAAGAACTAGTAGTATTCTTCTTCCTCAATTGATATTCGACCGTTATGAAGCTTTGCCTCTCAGTAACCGTTAAAACAACTCTGCAGTTGAAAATATTTTCCAAATAACAGATGGAAGGGACACCATTGCTTTGTACTCGACAGCTTAACATTGTAACCTTACAGATAATGTGATAAGATTACTTGTACTTTATGTGCTACAAAAGCAAAATACCTTTTGAAAAATTGACAAGAGTAATATCTTATTATTAACAACATGTCACTCAAACTAATTTGTCTTTATAAGCGCTAAGAATCCTTCAGGGCTTTCATCTTCTACAGGAATCAAGGAGACTCGACAAAATAATCCATAAAAGCTATTTTGCCAAAAACTCTCACTTTCCTAACATGTTCCGCATTCTTAATGAAAAGTTATTGATTCCGGATTCGAAATGAATATACTCCTATAAAGGATATTTTGGACAAACACTATGCAACTTCCTTTTCAGAAAGAACACGACGTTATCTCAAAATGTATTTTGATCAAATGAAAAAGGCAAAAAAACTTGATGCTGCAACATCTCCTCCACTTCTCATACTTTCTATTTGTATAACACTCGTATCCATAATTGGATTTTCTCTCTCTCTCTCCCCTCTCCATCGAAGGGGTATGGATATTCCTTCGAGACTGCTTAAATAGAACATGACTCAACGGGTCTATCAATGAAATTTCCAACAGGTTCAAAAGTAGTCTTAGTTTATCCAACCATAAAGGATTGTCTCCAAAAACTTTATCAAGATCTTCACCGGCCGTGAAACCTGGGAGAATTTGAGACAGGTGGTCGAACACGCTACAACTTGACAATGAGGAAGTATCCATGACTATTCTTCTCTTATATTCTATGGTTCTGCCGCATATTTGATAGAACTAGAGACGATATTTTGGCTGTGGTCTTCATAATAAGCTCCACTATCCAATACCCAAGTAGGAACATACTGAAATTGTTTGGAAACTTTATGCAGTAAACTTGTTGCTTACAATAAACTAAATTGTCATTATATTCTGATATTCTCCAACTCCAAATGAGACCCGACTGGATGCAAAAATTTAGCAACTTCTGCTTTCACATAAAAGTCCAACATCAGGACTTGGCACTGAATAATATTTTTAGCGAAATGCCAGTCAAGTAGATACTCATTCTGATGAAGATTCAGTTTTCATAAATGTTTGCTCCTTGTCCGACAGCGATAGAGTTGTCATTAGTTTGTTGTGACTCGAATAAAAAAGGGGTCCACTGGTGTTTGTCTTGTGGGAATATATATTCCACTATTTGATAAATGAGTTTCAAAAAAGGTTTGCAAACATTCACATGATAAGCTTCTTTGCCAAAATTATGAATGCCAGCTATTGTGGAACTCAAAACGCTGGAACATTTCGGGAAGATGATTCAGTCCTAATGCTCTTACAATCTCCCAACTTTTATGGATGCATCTGGTACAAGACTATGCCGTAATAGAATCATTTCACCCAATCTAGAACAGAAACACAATTGAACATAAACAATAAGAGTAAATATATTTTCAAACTAGAAAGCAAGACTAGGAGGTAATTCAAAGCGACTAATGGATGAAAACAAACTACAAATAGAACGAAGAGGAGGAATATCCAAACATCAAATTTCAATATATCATAAAGCAATCTGTAGAAAGAATAATTTGACAAATATTTCTCTTGTTTGGTGCAGACATCCTTGAACTTCTTGACCTTGTCAATTCTCCGAACAAATTTCATAAAGAAAACCAAAATGATTGGCCATGTAGAGAAAGTATCTAGAATCAGGTCCCATAGATACACCACCCAACAAAGTCTCTACAATAGAAATATGAAATTCCAACATACTGAGAAGACGTATAGCAGTGAAAGTAGTCATTCCCTTTGATGAGGAGAAGGTCTCACTAAAGGCGAAGGTTCAGGAGGAATTCGCTCGATTCTGGTTTTCAGTTAATCCTCTAAAGGATCATCAGAACTCGAAAGAGCTTTAAGGCCTTCCCCAATTCTCTTAAAGCATAAATGACGTGCGTTAAGTAGCACCGCCTGTATAAACATGTATTTGTTTGAAGAATCACTCATGTCCTTCTGAATGATTAGGAAAAAGAAACTTTAGAATAGGCTCATTATGATGCGTCTTATTCTGTACAAAGAACTTGACAGTCTCCTCTGAAAAGGGATCTAAAAGAAGAAAAGAAAATCTTACACGTGAAATACCGACATCTTGTTGTATTAATAGTATCTAATTTCCCTTGCGACAGCAAACATTACAAACGAGCAGACTAACAAACTGCACAAGATTCTAAAAAACTTGATAAACGTCGTGGTCTTGAGTCGGTCCTTAGGTATGCATCAGTTCTTCAAACTTGGTGAATTCGTAACAATCTAAATTTGCGATTTCGTCTCTAAAAAGATATAAATAACATTTTCGTTATTTGCAAGAGTTTCTACAGCCATTTTTTGTAGCTGTTCTTGCAAGAAAGAACTTGAGATAGCCATTCTAAACCTTTTAGACACGTGGCAATTGAATTGTAGCCAATCCACTACAAAAGGTCGTTTCAAAACAAATTCCCCTTGGTCAATAGACAAGGGTGAACTTGACACAAGTAAAGTTCCATTAAGCGTTCAGTTCACGTTCTCCTACACTCTCTACCTTTGCAAAGCCAGGAAACGTATTATTCAAGTTCAAATAGTGCATCAAGTTCACTTTGTCGGGCAAAAAGAGAAACTTTTGGAAATTCTTATCAAACGTGCTTTTTCACTTTCATACGTTTCTGGTGCGCAACACATGTTTCGTCGCCCACCTTATATACACCTCGAAGTCCTAAGGAAAAGAGACAACAAAAACATCTAAAACTTGTGCTATTGTTGACTCTCTATTGACGAGAGGATATTCTATACTTGCAAAGCCTATCCTTTCCAAAGAGAATCTTCTGTAACTTCGAAGACTACAGCTGTGGTAATCAATCCATTTCAGAATCTTTTCAAGTCCAATAAAAGAGTTCATGTCATACAAGGTTAAGAACCCACTTCTTTCACAAAATATTGAACTTCAAATATTTCTCTCATAACAAGTAAGCATTCAATAACGAATAATAACATGACATTCCTAAATATTTTTGGAAAGAGATAAAACTATTTCTTGTAGGGTTGAAATGCCAATATTTCTCGAATGTGGATTATCCACAGACTTGAAAGCGTTCCTTAAATTTGATAAAATGTCTTTGCCAATAAAGTTTTCTACATCAGCTTCAGAAAGAATAACCAATTCACAGTTGTGAGGAATCAAGAATTCTCCAACACTATCGCCAAATGAATAACAACGACTAGAATGATTCAAGTCCTCAGATACAATTGTAGCCAACTTGGTACTCATAATAATCAACATACAATGCCATGTAGGATGACTAGTCAATACTTGATCATGAACTGGTTTTAAAAACTTGTGAGCTTCTTCCAAAATTTCATTCCATCGAATACCACTACGACTCCATCGGCCTTTACAAGCAATACCCACCATCATCAAGTTCTTCTCATTCGTTCTTCCATGCAACTTGAATAATATATCTGGACTATGAAAAGTTGAATGAAATGGAATATATATCTTTTCAAATTCTAAAATTTCTTCCACTATCCTTTCCCATTCATCATTGCTTCCAAATGTCATTCTCTCTGTTCCTAATACAGCTCTGGTACAATGTATAGATTTCATATAATAAGCAGCAGATTCGGAAGAAAATTGTAAATTCATTTCATTCCAAACACGAGACAATTGACCAAGAGTAGAAAACATTGAGCTGTTTGTAGGACGCCGAGAAAAATGTAAATAAAACAGTGTAGCAATAAGACCTTCCAAAATTCGACATTTCGACTCATAAAAGAATTCAACAGATTGAGACTTGAGAGTTTGTAAAAGTAACCATTCTAAACGATCATCCTTTAAGCCTTGGTCAATATATTCAATCAGTAACTTGGGAATCAACACTTCATAGCGTTCGTTGCGGTCTGGTTCTATAACCAATCGACGATAGAGACACATATCTGTAACTAGATCAAACAAAAACACATCAGAATTTGAGCTCATTTGCACAGTTTCATCAAAATCAAATCGAATACGATACAAAGATAATAACCAAAGCATTCTTAACAAGCGCTTACGCTGCTCACTGAGACTTATCAGACGAGGTAAGAATGGCGCAACACAATAATTTGTTACTAGAAAGCTATTCATTATGATCAAGAAGGTTTCCTTAGATAATAAGAAATTGTTGTTGGATGATTTATACAGCAAAAGGTAACTGATTGCTCGAACAAGTAAACCAGGAACACCACCAGTCAATTCCAACAACAATTCTGCAAGTTCACTAGTTGAGAAGTCTTCGTGACAAAGAATTTCTGAAACCTTTGGGCTCCCAGGGAATAAAAAGGAAGAACTTTTCTCCAAATGTTCCACGATACTATGGTTCTCAAGCGGCGAAAGAGGAATAAACACTAACTGAACCCTTGAGACTGAAGCTACGTAATTATATATATTTAAGCCTTCACTTTTCCCAACAACAATAAAAAACAAGTCGGGTTCTTCACACAACTCACGAATAATACCGAAAAAGTCGTTGTAAGGTCGAACTCTACCGCCGTGGGTTCTCTTGAAATGAAATTCGTCGAGACTTTCGTCTAGGACACCAACTTCATCAAATGCTATAAGAAGATATTGATCCGAAGGAATGTTTAAGATTGAACGGAATTTCTGAACCACAGCATCAGTCCTAAGTTTCAGTTCCTTGAAACATTCGTCCGGGTCTGGTTGCGGAAGACCTGACTGCAAACAAGCAACCTTTATTAACAAATAGTAGACTGCCCACTCAAGGTTGCGTTTTTCTTCGGTGGGGAGAGTGGGCTTTAGCAGCCTTAGGTCGATGTAAAGCAACGAAGCCCTTTTCAGCTTCTCCAGAAAGGTTCTCCTCAAAGGGTTCCAAGCAAAAGTCGACAGGGAAGTTTCACTAAACCATCGCACCAACTCCAAATAGGTTACATAAAACGTGGTCTTGCCAGAACCGAACATGTGCGGAGCGAATGGTATGGTCAAGCGATAGTTGTTACTACTTGTTACAACCCTGAGTTGTTCTCTGTTGCTATGAAGATCATACAGTTCTTTTGTCACTCGAACAACATCTCTTTCACGATCTACCACAACAGACTTAAAGTTGTCCACAGCTTTCCACTTTTCATCCAAGCTCGCCATCGCCAAAATAAAATTGAATAACCTGTGGTTTATTTTTGAGTATAAATATAAATAAATAAACAATTGACTGTTTGCCATTCACAACAACAACAACGAAAACAGTAAAGGATACCAACCCAACTTCTTCTCTGTATCAACTGATGACTATGGCATACCCTTTAGGGCTTGGACTGAGATGACTTGAACTATAGAAGAACGATCAATATGGCTTTTTCAACTATCAATATTCTTATTCTCGTATGCTAATATAATGGTAACTCTCATAGGGTACAAGAAGGATTGGAAGGAAGCCAATGTTTATTTCACAAGTTTTTTATGCTCTTTGAGAGTATAAAGCTATTAAACATGGCCCATTCTCAAATAGATAAGAAAGTTTCTTTCAGAATTTTCGAGAGTAGTCATGAGAGTTCCGAGAAATATAGATTGTTCATGAAGAATTTGTTCCATAGACGTCTCTCTCTAGATTTTCTGTATTTTATGGAACAGTTTTTACGTCACTTTTGCTTCATTTCGAAACACGGAACTAGAGTATGAACCAAGTCATTCTCTTTTGTAATCTACCCAAAAGCTCCAGTTGAAATATATTATTTAGTAGAAATGCAGAAACCCGCAAGCACAACACTCCTTTATTCTCAGCAATCATCAAATTCCTTTCTTACGATATCATGACAACTAGCAGCTTATCACTAAAGCTACAAAAATTGATGATAGCAAAAGACAAACCAAAACAAACGTGCAAAGAAGGATCCAAAATATCTCGTGGTTTTATCAAATCTCAGAAACAACATTGACTCACACAAGTGTATCATCAATACTCAATTTCTGTAAGAGTCAATAACTCCTGTCTCTTTCTCCTCTGAAAATAGTGGCATTTGATACTGTGGATTCTGTTAAGAGGAGAAAAGATATTTTCAAGAAAAATTCAATTCAGTCGAATTGAGTCTATTCTATCTATTCTCTTCTCGTATATTGTCATTGCATAACATTTGAATCATAGTTGAATTCCCTCTCCCCAATAGCCCACTATATAGTTGAGGTGTTTTTGAAGGTAAACATGACTGTTTAGGTTTGAAGGTTTTCACTGCCTCCTCTTGAACTTTGTAGAAACCACAAATTGTGAACATAGATAAGAAAGCAAACTATATAAAACACAAAGCTGCCTTAGGGCATGGATAACTCCAAGAGAACTCTTATTTCTTCCAATACGAAGAAAACAAAACTTTTAAAAGCTCTGCAAATTCAAGGAAAGATTTGTTCCGCTGCAGTTGTCTCCTACTCTTTTCCCACTCTCTCATCCATCAGCTCGTTGAATGAGTCATAATACAAAAGTTATTCGTGTTAGACACTAGGCAGAAGACTCTCGCGAAATATAACCTGACGGGTACGTTGGTGGAGGCTTCTCCTTAGATATTTGTAACAAGAATCAAAGACAACTCAAAGTTTTGTATAAACAAACTGTCTACATGTACAAGAAACGTTCATTTCCATTAGGGACAAGTCAAACATAAAGAAGAAAAGATAAAGTTTTATCCAAATTGCTCTAAAAAGAAGGAAAATGTCTCTTTCAACTTTGTATTATTCAGCAGAATAAAATTGTGCAGAGTCAAATTGATATTGTGATTATCCAAACTGGTAAAGGTCTTATTCTCTTAAATATACTAGATAAATTTCGTCTACTAGTGAAAAGAAAAGAATATAAACGTAGAAATAATGGAAAAATAAGAATCTTTCATCTCCTCTTGGCAAAGTAACAAAGAAGGTGAATCTTGAAATATATGTGCAAGGAGAAGCGAAAGCATCACCACTTTTACCGTTGTTATACTAGTCAAAAAGTCTCAAAAAGTTCTTTAGGTGGAGAACGAACCAATAGCCTTGAATCGTTTGAGGTTCGATCCTCCTTGACGTAAGTAGTTTATGTACGAATTTGTGTATAGACAAAAGTATTCCCAACCTTTGGTCAGTTTTTTATTATCGTCCTGTTCTCTGTATACTTTCCAATTCTAGAGTTGAATATACGATTTATTCTTCTTTATAACTCGTAATCGAACAAAGATTGCTCCTAGAGCGTAATTTGCATAGAAGGAAAGGTTCTAGTTCTCACAATGCAAGCCAAACAGAGTTAACGTCATTGAAATTAGAAAATGACAATTTTACACCTTTAAGCAGTTTTCCTAAATTTTGAGTGACCAACAAAGAAAGGTTCTCAGAACGAAAACGAGTCAAAAACTGGTTGTAGCAAAACCGTTCTTGATTTGTTATCAAAATAGGGTCACAAGAAGTTTAAAATTTACCTTGCAGAGACAAGATTGATCAAACTCAACTCTGTTAAAAGGCTACAGTGTCGCTAGGGAGTTGAGAGGACCTTTGATACGACACTGTTCTTCTCGTTTCACAACAATACTGAGAAGTGAGATTGAATGTATCTAGCACACTTATTGTTCCAGAAACTTTTTACATATCTCCAAGTGGAATATTTTCTTTCATAAAACTCACTAGTCACTCAAAATAATATATCTCCAGTGAAAGGAGACAATACAAAGCAATCCTTCTCATAACAATCCAATTAGAAATGAACACAATGGTTTGATTGTTGGATAAAAAGGAAGGCTCAGTGAGTATTGTCAACGCTGTGGACCTGATTCAAGTTTGCTAGTGAAACTTTTCAGACTTTAATTTCTAAAACGAATTCGTCGTTTGATTTAGTTGGACAAGTGAATTTCTATTATCTACGTTTCTTTTTTAAGCCCTTCAAATGTTTCTTTTAGAACAATCCATCGAGTCCTGAGCTCTGAGTTCCAAGTAGACTGTAGTTTCTTTTTAGTATTTACAACTTTTATTATCTCTTTGGAATTTATATACTTTATGCAACACTTGTTTTTATTTCACTTCTGGTCTTGTATGGAAATTTGAGATTAGCGTTGTCGAGAAGAGAGCAAAGACAGAGGAATTCAAGCTGTCGTTGAGTGTTGGTAGATTAATCAATTAGTTGTCTCACAAGTTTGTTTATTTCTATCGATAATTGTTTCAGAGCAGTTTTGCGTATTTATTAGCAGTTGAAAGTCCTGTAGTCTGTTGTTGAGATTCTGAGAATCAGGCTTGGGGCTATTATTTCAAAGATATTCTACAAGAACAAGAAACCAGTCAGACACTCAGTTGAGTCTTTTAGTCAGTACACAGAATAACATTCCGTATAGTAGTTTTTTGCCTTCTATATGACTCTTTTCACGATGGAAAAATCGGTCCGTAACTCTGCAACAGGCATTTCTCAGAATAGCATAGGAAAGTCTTGAGTCCATCATCGCACATTTTCAATGATTGTATTGTTGTGCTTTTAGATCAATTCTCTATTGATACGAGTATATATTTTGAAATATCATGGATGTGGGGCTTTAGATAACGAAAGCTGAATAAACTTGTATTTTGAAAGCAAGGGAACAGTTTTTAGTTCAAAATATACTCAACTTGTTGGGAACCGTGAAATAAAGCAAGCAAAAGAGCATTGCTGAAAGTCATGGTTATGTCCACCTGGTAAAATGTTTTGACGATAGCGACTGTAGCTACTAGTCCGTTTTGAGAAACGCCTTTGTTTTTATGAATTACGGGGTTTACCGAGGGTGAAATATGTCTAAAACGATACATAAGTCGTAAGAGTGATAAAAGTGGAACTAGTATTAATGCTGTTTCTGAAAGGCATCTATTGCAAATCGTCTTTGGTCCTTATATAGTTGAAGAGGAGGGTAACATTAGTAGTACGGTGTGAATGGGAAACAATGCGACTTGTGTGAAACAGTATTTGCCTTTTCAAGAGTGCTGCTGATCTGTTTTTTTCCCAACACACTGAAAGTCATGCTGTTGAAAGTAGTGGTAGTTGTAGCTGTCAAAAAGTGAAAAGGAAACTTCACATTTTGTGCAAACAGCTTGCGTTTGGATAGTATACAAAGTAGCTCTGAAAGAAACTCATGAAGGATGGGTTGAACTTCTACAATATTACACAAGCGCAAACATTGATGCAATCGTGTCCGACTAGAGTTTTTGGTTTGACTCTGAAAATAAAGTCCAACTTTTGGTAGATAATTCCTAGAAAGCATACGCAGACGAACAAAGTAGTTTGCACATAGACACAAACCATAAAGCATTTTTCGATTATCGCAGCAAAATCAAACCATTCGCCACTACTCGAAATTCAACCACAGCAACAACAACAAATATGAGCCCAAGCCTACTACAGTATGGCACAGTCATCAATTCTACAAAGAGAATGACTCCTGCTTCTATCTTTTACTCCTTTCTTCGTTGTTGGCATGAGCGGAAAAGTGCAATTGTTTTATTTACTTCGAATTGTAAAAAGACAACAACAACAACAACAACAGAAAGAAGATAGTGTATTGGTTAGTAGTACATGGAATATTAATAATAGTTTTTGTCATAAAAGTACGAATTTGACCTATTTTTTACCATAAAGGAAAATTGTATTGTTGACTCTACAAAAGAAAAAGGCATTATTTGCACACTTAAAAGCTATTCCTGCACCTCACTATCAGTAGAACTAAATACGGTCCTGATTTTGAACAACAAATAGAGTATCCAGTTGCTTTTAATGGTCGATTTTCGATTTTGCTTCTACATGTTTGAGACTAATCTTTACCTTTTGATTCTTGAAACGAACTTATTTGTTATCTCATGATAGTGTGATGAAGCAATTAGTCGTCATTTCTTTTCCGAAAACGTCGACGTACAACCTTTCAGAAGCTTTTTTCATTGGAAATCTCTATCACATAGAATCTCTTTGTCCCGTGACAGTTGTGTTGCATTTGGAGGGGTGGACAATTGATAGTCCAAGTGATCAATTCGAGATAGTTTCGTCAGTTGAATCAATTAATCTTTGACAAGTGAACTTGCAGCATCATGAAAGTGTACAACATACTGTTTCCAGTGATCTAGAATCTACTACTGATCTATCTGAACATATTGTAATGCTCTCATGTTAAAACCATCTTATGGGTATTTGTGCTCCAGAACATTTCCATCTTACATGTTCGACCCTAAGACCAGCTTCATATGAAGTTAGTCATCTAATCGATAAGGATAGGAAAATATCTCTATTTCGTTTTTTCTCTTCTTCATCGGCGTAATTGTAGAATGGTGAAAATCTTGTTCTTTAGAGTTGTAATATGTTCGAAAAACAATAGAATGCTCATTGTACAAGAAAAGGGATGAAGATGATAGAAAGTAGTATTCGAAGACTGCGGGATGATGTCAATTCAAAGAAAAAATCAACTAGATTGCAGTCAAAGTTCTATATAAACTATCTGCTGGGAATAGAAATTGAACTTGTCTTAGTACGAAATACTGGTTGTTTTCCCTTATTCTTATGAATTGTTATAAAAGACAAAAATTTATGTTTTACATAGTATATACTTTTCAATGAAAGAATATAGAAAGGTTAGTTGAAAGAAATTCAAGGAAAAGAAGTAAATGAATGCTTCCATGGTTTCACAGGGTTAAAATATCAGACCTATAATTTACAGATTTTGAGGTTGATCCTCACAAAAAGCAGAATCAATTCTGTGATTTTTACACAAGTAGCAGCAAAAAACATGAATTGATAGTCATGTTCTAACTTCAGGACTTTTATTGTTATCCTTTGATGCTTGAACTCTTTTCACAACCTTTGGTGGTTTTCATCCACCTCTTAATCTTGAACTATTACCACAATTGATTCAAGTCATAAATGACAATGTATTTATGCCGTACCAATACCTTGTTCCTATTGATGAGTTGAATTTGAATCTAATTTCAGAGTGACATCCGAAACAATTCTGGTTACAGCCGTATTGAACGAAGTAATAATCACTTACTTGCTTTAGAGTACTCTGAATCTTACCACTTCTAGTTAAATCTCAACGGGATATGGCACAATTATTTTATTAGATACGTAAGAAAAGGTCTTCTCAAACGTATCTAGAAACTGTTCACTGTTTTGTATTACTTGAATTGTGTACTGGATTCAGTGATTTACTGTTCATTGGAAAGAAAGTAAGATATTTCTTGATACTGCTCATTTAAAATGACATTTTGTGTAAGAGTTGGTCATTTGTTAATTACTAGTCGAATATCTCATCAAGATGAAATTCTGTTTCATAAGTTTGTGAAATGTCCTCTATGGTTGATTCAACTTTTGAATTCTTAGAGATTACACTGAATTAATCGAACTCATTTAGTCCTTATCCCGAGAAAAACGATTTTCCATATAGTATTAATAGCAGTATTATTATTAAGGATACCGAGAACTAGGGAGCTGAAGACTTGGTTTGAGAAAGATTTGGTAGTGTTTGAGTGTCCAATAATTCCTCCGTGATACTTGCACTTTATTTGCGATACCGGATATGTATTTCTTGATCGTTTCATCCTAGATAGCTTCGCGAATCGACTCAAGCCGTGAATCGCATTATACCTTTGCAGCGCCACGAATATGTTACTACTAGTTTATATATTTTGATATTAACTAGTTGTTTGTTCAGATATAAATACGTCAAACTGTACTTGATTCAATTGATTACTACTTGTCTTGAAGTGCTTTCAGTAATATCATTTCGTTCCAACCAAGCATTACTGGGTACGCTATAGTTACTTCACAGACAAGAATCAGGAATCAGATTTCAATCTTTTTTCAAGTATTCGCATCTAAATGCGTTGATTGTTAGAAACGTTCAAAGTTGGCTATTGAAATATAGCCCTAGCAATGAATGGAGTCAATGTTCGACAAGATAACGGCACAACTCGATGCACAAAAAGTTGAATCAACGTTTCCATTCAAAATCAATTGTTTGATAGTAAGACTAATATACGTTGTTATTTTTTAGGGGTATCTACGAGAGAGTTGGTTGAATTGTCATTATGTGGACATTGGGTTATCCAATAGAGTTTCTGTTAGATAGTGTTTGTATAAGATGGATTCTTTAAGGTAGAATTGATACTCTATTGACCACTAGTTGTCGAGTTGATAAAGACTTGGCATCTTTGCACTTGAAATCTCGCTGTTGTATGTACAGAGTCTTTATATCCGAAGCAGTGTTTTATGTGGTCTTTAGGCACCCTGTAAGCTTGATTCAGCGTCGAATTGTCCAAGATTATCTCGATTTGCCTAAAGTATTCTAGTCCTTACTCTAAAAGGATGATTTACAGACTATTATTTGGATTACTTAAAATCAAGTCGAAGATCAATTCATGCGAGAATCACTGCGTAAGAATCCGAATTACAGAAAAGTATCAATGTTTCCCTTGATATTTGTATGCTGTGTGCACTACTGGGCAGCCATAATTCAATTTAGGTACATCTGTGGATTCAATTTCATATTGAATGACAATGTGTTCCTAGAACATTGAGAACATGTTACTATTGATGAGCATAGATCAATCAGCATCCACCATTCTTGTATCTGTACGGAATTCAATTGAACTTTGTTTGAATCCAATGACTCCTATCAATATTGGTGTAGAACGTTCTCGCTTTACTGCCTTGGCACCAAGCTCAACTTGCGTCATAGAATCATTATTTTTTTTGATAAAGATATTATGTTAAAAGTCTATTGCTTGTTTCTATTGACTGGTCGGAGAGCAGTCATCATATTGTTATCTTATCTTTTCAAGAAAGTCGGAATAATTACTGAACACTAAAAACTGAACTTTAATTGTAAAAAAGTATGACAGCGATAAACTATACTATTCATAGACCACAGAATCATTTGATTTAGAACAAGATTCAACTAGGTTGTAGACGATTGGTCACAAACGAGCCGCAAAGAGAAGCAATGTAACCTTGCTGATACAAGCTACTGAATCTCTTTTTTTATGTTGATATGTTATGTAGTACAAGATGAAGAAAATGATTCCTTTCATTTCAACTTTTATACAACTCGCTAAACAAAAGAATACAACAATTTGCATTGGAAGAAAATGTATGATGAAAGATATAAGGTGAAAAAAGAAAGAAATGGCTTCCTAGTTCAATAGACTACAGAGATAGTGTTATGAGCCAAAAGTCTTGACTTTGATTCTATTAGAAACATCAACGATATTCTGGTCGTCATTAGTAGAAAAAGTATTCCCTACTATTACCTCATACTGGTAACAGTAGAATATTTTTGGTACTTTGTTTTGCTTACCCATTCTACTGATATGCATGACCTGTATTTGAACACCATAAGATAAAAAGTAGGCTGTTAAAACAAAATGGTTAATGTAAGTGTATTTCATGACATCCCTAATCGTTACAAATTGCCCAAAGCTTCAAAGACCTGATTACTTTAGGCATTCTTTATCCTTTTCACACTCACCTTATTCTTTTTCTTCCTTTTTTTTCTTATTAAAAATGAATATCATACAATCCTTACTGATAGAAGACAATCAAATTTCTATTCAAAAAGGCAAAGCGTAGAATAAAGCAAGGAATACACAATCTTACTTGCAGAATCATTATTTGCATCTTTGTAGATATTATTCTCTATATAGCTGTAACTTTCTTTACCAGTTTGAAAAGTTTACACAACAACATTTATAGGAAGAACAATATTAAGTTTATGATTCAACTCGATCCCGATACTAGTATTCCATGAATAAGGATATCCTACTCATCATACTCGACGAATGGTTTTAGATTCGAACTAATCAATCTATCTTATGTCAATCAACAACTTGACCAGAAAAAAGTTGCTTGTATTTATTTCCATTGCAAAAATTATTGAGGTCTTGGTATAAACTGGCAGAAATGATTACAAAAGCAGAATTTACTATCTGATTTGCACATTTGACGACAACAATAACAGCAACTCTTAGAAGAGATAGGACAACACTTCTCACTACAGCATTATTCTCGAAGAGTCATAAACATAGTATTTCATCTATAGTTCCTCATTCATTTAGAATTATGATTGGTGTTTTACGACCACTCGCTTTCCCTATATTAAAAACTCAATACATTCCTGAATTGTGGAACGGATATATTTTTCCATCTAATCGACAAGACTAGAGACAATAGGGATATGAGCTAGTGTCCAGGAATCAGTTTAAATTCAACTGATTTTAAAAGATCATAGTTTCGGCTATGTTGAATCGAGTTTAAACTGTATTGAGTGGAGAAACAAGCGACTGTGCAAAACAGGGCAATCAACCATCAAACTAGTGAATAAGCCAGGTGCTTTGCTTGAGAGAATCAGAACAATGTCGTCGGATTAAGAGCAATTTATTTTTTCTTTAAGCACCTTTCATTCTCTTATTCACGGAGCCTTACCTATAGAATTGCACGAGTTCGTCATAAATAGAATATTATTGGTTTCTGTCATATCATTCATGCCTAAAGACAAGCTCGATTTTAAGTTGCAGAAAGAGGGACTGTAATCTATCCTGGCCACTTTTGTATTGAACTTGGTGTCAAATAGAACGACTTGACCTTGTCCATTTGAATTCATATTTTCTTATGAATACTGTATTTGAAGAGTACCTATTATATGCTATTCGAATTTACCCTTAGCTTTTTTTTCACTGTTTATCATACAGCAAATCCTGTAACTTAGTTCATAAAAGCCTTGGTATCGTTGAGACTATCAAGTTCTATGGCAATGAATTGTACAGTTTTGATAGAACCAAGTTGTCACCAATCTGTTTCATCAAGGATCGATTTGATAGTGGGACATAAATAATGCCGCAGCTAACTACAAAATCATAAACATACGAGACAATTCAACTCAACTGAAAGGAACTGTATGCTCAGCAACTTTTAGAGATCATTACCATTTTAAATAGAAGAACGCAAACATTCGGTTTATGTTGTTTGAAAGATTTGAATCCACACGACAACTTGAGAAGATTGACGAAGAAGCACTTTGATCCTAACCTTTGATTGTTAGTACTTCAAGTCATGCTGAGACATATGGTTATGTCCGTTTACTTCCTTTGGTGAAAAAAGTTGTCCCTTACCTTTGTTATATTAAGCTATTACAAAATCAAGTTAATAACCTGGTACAGCTTTTACTAGTACAGGGTGCCTTTCACAGCAGACTCTTTGTTATCTTTATGGATGAAGAATTGAGCTTGGCTTGTGTTGATTCATTGACTGATTGATTGATTGTTTTGTGTCATACTAGCCTATTTACTCATCAAGTGACAAATAATCGCACTCGGACTTGTAAAATTGACTGATTCCAGTATTTGAGGAATAGTAGTAAAACAACTCTATTCAAAAAGGTGACCTAAGAATTCACTTTAGACAGATTGTTGATTTGCGAGTCAAAGACAAGTTGTACCATAGAAAAAGATTTATACAAGGTACGTGATATAGATAGGAGTAGTTTCATTGTTCATTCTCCAGTTGAATACGGACTGGATTGGACAGTGCTAATAGAATAAAATGGGTTGTTTGAACCACACTGGGTTGTCCGTCTATTATGAGTTTTTAGCTCATCAAGATATTTTATCGTGGCACTATAAAACTCTCTGTCCCATAAGAAGAGTCGTTATACCCTAGACTTTGGGTCATATAGTATTTATATATCCTCAATAGTCTATTTAATACAGATTGCTTCACGACTGTAAGAATTTACTGGAAGAATTTACCCAAGTAGACTTGGCAGACGAAATACCAACGAGTACTAGTATTCTTTCATCTAAATACACAGAGGACAATCTAGTTGATAGTTTTCTTGACAAGAATCATAACTAGAGAAAATCCCCACATTCTCTCCTCATAGTTGCAAATAACTTTCTAATACTAAACAGATCGTTGACCGAAACTCGTTTGAATCCATTGTTTCCAGAATTGACCCAATGTTGAATCATATTGCTATACTCTAAAATGAAGATTTTGTTGTTGCCATAGGGTCTGATTCTGCATAATATGCTGAGCACCAATATACACACTTTTTACTGATTTTTTCTGCTAATGGGAAAGATGGGCAATTTGGAAAGAGTGGCCAATTAGGAATGGGCCCGCGCAATTTTGACTTGAAAATTGCCATTGTGGGCTGGGGGAAGAATGGGTAAATTGGAAATGGGAGAGTGGGGAAATTGCGATGGGGGAAAGAGAGGGGGGCACCCACCCAAAGGTGATCGCGATTTGAAATTGCCATTGTGGGTGGGGGGAAGAATGGGCCCATTTGAAAATGGGAGAGAGGGGAAATTACGATGGGGAAAATGGTTGGGGAAAGGGGCCAATTTGGGCCAACCAACCACAAAGGTGATCGTGATTTGAAATTGCCATTGTGGCGGGCTGGGAAAGAATGGGTAAATTGGAAATGGGAAAGAATGGGAAAATTGCGATGGGGGAAAATGAGTGGGGAAAGGGGGTGAGCGAAATTGGAGAAGAGGGGCCAACCCAAAGGCGATTGTGTTGATTTGAAAATTGCCATTATGGATGCAGGGAAGAATGGGTAAATTAGAAATGGGGGCATTTGAAATTGAGGACAGTGTGCAAAGAGGACTGAGTGTGAATTGAAAATTTTGGGAGTGTCCGTATAGGAAGGGTGTTTGAAAAATTCCAATTCGAAAAGCAAAAAAGATTGAAATTTGAACTTTAGTTATATTTTATGAGATAGAAGTAATAGAAAGTTCAATTACATACTGTTCACATACTGTTTTTATGCTTTCATAATGCGTTTTTACTCTAAAACAATCTTCCTATTAAATTTCTAAAGAAAATATAATAACAATTTAATATAGTTAATTGAAACATTGAAAACATTATAAAAAAATTTAATCATTGACTTAATTTTCAACTATTACAATTAAATATTCAAAGTAAATATGATATAAAAACATAAAACTCAACAAAACAAAAAAAGAATTAATTTTAAAGACTATATTTGTACATTATCCACTAAATTGACAAAAATAAATAATTTTTAGTTTAGTTTGACAATATTTACTAAAAAGACACACAACAAAAATAAAAACAATAAGCAAAATTTGAAAGCAACCTTGACACGAAAAAATACAAACACGCAATAAACGCAAAGATTACTTTTGTTAAAAGTTAATAACAAAAAAAGTGAAAACTAACCAATAAAAAAAGAGAACATAGTCGTCGAAAGTATAGAAAGAAAGATTTTTATTCAAAGAAATACACATATTTAAAAGGATCAAGTAAAATGGCGCAAAAAAATAATGAACGAACTGGAAAAAACAAAGAACTGCATTTGGTAAATTGCCATTTGATGAGAGAATATGTATGGGGGAATGAAATGGTCGATTGCGGGTAAAGGATGGTAGTGCAACTTTGGTTTGAAAATTGTCTTGGAGAGTGGGGATGGAGGGAAAAAAGGGGCAAATCGGAAGTGGAAGAGGGATGGGGAACAATTGTGAATTGGAAATTGCCATGGGGGAAAATGAATGGGGGGAAGAAAGGGCAAATTTGGAGAGGGGTCAACTCGAAATGTAAATGGGCAATTGTGATTTGAAAATTGCCATGGGGGAAAATGAGTGGGAGGAAGGATTGAGGCCAATTGGGAAGAAAGGGGCCAACCCAGAGGCGGATTGTGATTTTGAAATTGCCATTATTGTTGGTGGGTGGGGAAGGATGGGTAAATTGGAAATGGGAAGGGATATTGAAAACNGTAAGGACAGTGTATGAAAAGGACAGAGTAATTTGAATTGAGGAAATTAAGAAAATACGATAAGGGTGTTTGTGAGAAATTCAAATTTTAAAAGTAGAAGAAAAAGAGTTGACCTTCAATTATATTTTATGAGATGAAGGTAGTAGTAAGATTGACGACATACTGTTCATATAATATTTCTATATTTTAATAGTACAACCTCAGTCCAAAAAATTTTTTTTTTAAACTTAATAAAACTATGCTAACAAAATACTATAGTTAATTAAAACATTGAAAATGTAAATAAAAAAATTTATTACCGCCTTGATTTTCAACGCTTATATGTCAATGTTTCAAAGTAAATTCTATTTCGACACAATAAATTGAATAAAGCAAAAAAAATTTATTAATAAAAAAACATAAATAATAAAGTAGCTACGTAATGGACAAGAGAAGATAATTTTTTGTTTCAAAATAATTACTAAAAAAAGAAACCACAGATGCAAAAATAATTAACTAGAATTAATCGCAACATAAACAAAAAAAATAGAACCATGACAATTACCAAAAAATTTAATTTTAAACAACAGTAAATTGCAAAATAGATACCAATCTATGCGAGCGATAAGACACAATTTTAAATGATACACAAAAAGAAGTTGCATTTAAGGGATTAAAGATGTCCAAAAAAAAATAAGTAGGATACAGTTTAGAAATAAAAATAATAGAAATAAACCGAGAAAACCAAAAATTGCAATAACTTTACTTTTTCAAAAGTAGAGTAATTGTGTAATGTCACGAAGGTCAATTTTCTTTTGTTATGGTTATTAAGTTTTATTAAGTTATATTAGGGTTTATTAAGTTTTATGGGGGAACGAAATGGTCGATTGCGGGTAAAGGATGATAGTGCAACTTTGGTTTGAAAATTGTCTTGGAGGGAATGGGGAAAAAAGGGGCCAATTGAAAGTGGAAGAGGGATGGGGGTCAATTGTGAATTGGAAAATGTGCATGGGGGAAAATGAGTGAGGGGAAGAATGGGGGCCAAATTGGAAATGGGGCAACTCGAAATGTAGATGGGCAATTGTGATTTGAAAAATGCCATGGGGTAAAATGAGTGGGAGGGGAGGAAGGATTGGGGCCAAATTGGAAATGGGTCAATTCGAAATGTGGATAGGCAATTGTGATTTTGAAATTGCCATGGGGAAAATGAGTGGGAGGAAAGATTGGGGCCAATTGCAATTGGGAAGAAAGGGGGCCAACCCAGAGGCAGATTGTGATTTTGAAATTGCCATTATTGTTGGTGGGTGGGGAAGGATGGGTAAATTGGAAATGAAAAGGGGCGTTGAAAACTGTAAGGGCAGTGTCAGTGTCTGAAAAGGACAGGGTGGTTTGAATTGAGGCATTTGGGAAAATACGAGAAGGGTGTTTGTGAGAAATTCAAATTTTAAAAGTAGAA